>NC_092159.1:11388903-11521403 GCF_045791955.1 Oncorhynchus clarkii lewisi
AATTTTGCACGCCCAATTTTTCAGTTTTTGATTTGTTAAAAAAGTTTGAAATATCCAATAAATGTCGTTCCACTTCATGATTGTGTCCCACTTGTTGTTGATTCTTCACAAAAAAATACAGTTTTATATCTTTATGTTTGAAGCCTGAAATGTGGCAAAAGGTCGCAAAGTTCAAGGGGGCCGAATACCTTCGCAAGGCACTGTACCTACCTACCTACCTACCTACCTACCTACCTACCGTGGGGAGAACAAGTATTTGATACACTGCCGATTTTGCAGGTTTTCCTACTTACAAAGCATGTAGAGGTCTGTCATTTTTATCATAGGTACACTTCAACTGTGAGAGACGGAATCTAAAACAAAAATACAGAAAATCACATTGGATGATTTTTAAGTAATTAATTTGCATTTTATTGCATTATATAAGTATTTGATCACCTACCAACCAAAGAAAGAACTTTGATGACATTCTAGATGCAGGCTGAAAGCTTGTAGAATGTTGCTGCTTCAGTGTGGAATCAGCAGAATGATAGCCAATTAACATGAAAAGTGTTTTGAGACTCAGAGAAAGATGGTACGTGTCTGCCTGCCTGCGTGTCTGCCTGCCCCTGCGTGTCTGCCTGCCCCTGCGTGTCTGCCTGCCCCTGCGTGTCTGCCTGCCTGCGTGTCTGCCTGCCTGCGTGTCTGCCTGCCTGCGTGTCTGCCTGCATGTCTGCCTGCGTGTCTGCCTGCCCCTGCGTGTGTGCCTGCGTGTCAGCCTGCGTGTCTGCCTGCGTGCCTGCCTGCATGTCTGCCTGCGTGTCTGCCTGCGTGTCTGCCTGCCCCTGCGTGTCTGCCTGCCCCTGCGTGTCTGCCTGCCCCTGCGTGTCTGCCTGCGTGCCTGCCTGCCTGTGTGTCTGCCTGCGAGTCTGCCTGCCTGTCAGCCTGCGTGTCTGCCTGCCTGCGTGTCTGCCTGCCTGTCAGCCTGCGTGTTTGCCTGCCTGCGTGTCTGCCTGCCTGTCAGTCTGCGTGTTTGCCTGCCTGCCTGCCTGCCTGTGTGTCTGCCTGCCTGTCTGCCTGCGTGTCTGCCTGCCTGTCTGCCTGCCTGTCTGCCTGTGTGTCTGCCTGTCTGTCTGCCTGCCTGCCTGCCTACCTGCCTGTGTGTTTGCCTGCGTGTCTGCCTGTGTGCTTGCGTGTGTGTGTTGATTGTTGAATCATCACTATAATGTATTAAAACACCGCTCAGGGTAACTGAAACTGGAATGGGCTGTATATCATGTTGGACAGGTGGCGTGTTACAGGAAGTGGCGTAGACACCGAGAAACAGTGGTCTGAATCAGCCAAACTAACAGTTCCCTTTTCACAACTCTATCTCATTCGCCAGATAAATATGCAGGTCAATGCTTAGCCAACAGTAAGTTCAATAGAGAAATAGTAAATGAACTAGTTCCACATTACACTCTCTCGTGCTGAGAGTCTTTGAGGACAAACAAAAGGCACATTGAAAAGCACAACACTCTAAAAGAGATATTATTCAAATGGGCTTCCAATAGGGCAGCAACAGTCTTCCCCCACACACCCACAGGTCATAAGGGGCAGCAACAGTCTTCCCCCACACACCCACAGGTCATAAGGGGAAGCAACAGTCTTCCTCCACACACCCACAGGTCATAAGGGGCAGCAACAGTCTTCCCCCACACACCCACAGGTCATAAGGGGCGGTAACAGTCTTCCCCCACACACCAACAGGTCATAAGGGGCAGTAACAGTCTTCCTCCACACACCCACAGGTCATAAGGGGCAGTAACAGTCTTCCCCCACACACCCACAGGTCATAAGGGGCAGCAACAGTCTTCCCCCACACACCCACAGGTCATAAGGGGCAGCAACAGTCTTCCCCCACACACCCACAGGTCATAAGGGGCAGCAACAGTCTTCCTCCACACACCCACAGGTCATAAGGGGCAGTAACAGTCTTCCCCCACACCCCCACAGGTCATAAGGGGCAGTAACAGTCTTCCTCCACACACCCACAGGTCATAAGGGGCAGTAACAGTCTTCCTCCACACACCCACAGGTCATAAGGGGCAGCAACAGTCTTCCCCCACACACCCACAGGTCATAAGGGGCAGCAACAGTCTTCCCACCCACACCCACAGGTCATAAGGGGCAGTAACAGTCTTCCTCCACACACCCACAGGTCATAAGGGGCAGTAACAGTCTTCCCCCACACACCCACAGGTCATAATTGGCAGTAACAGTCTTCCCCCCACACACCCACAGGTCATAAGGGGCAGTAACAGTCTTCCCCCACACACCCACAGGTCATAAGGGGCAGCAACAGTCTTCCTGCACACACCGACAGGTCATAAGGGGCAGTAACAGTCTTCCCCCACACACCCACAGGTCATAAGGGGCAGCAACAGTCTTCCCCCACACACCCACAGGTCATAAGGGGCAGCAACAGTCTTCCCACCCACACCCACAGGTCATAAGGGGCAGTAACAGTCTTCCTCCACACACCCACAGGTCATAAGGGGCAGTAACAGTCTTCCCCCACACACCCACAGGTCATAATTGGCAGTAACAGTCTTCCCCCCACACACCCACAGGTCATAAGGGGCAGTAACAGTCTTCCCCCACACACCCACAGGTCATAAGGGGCAGCAACAGTCTTCCTCCACACACCGACAGGTCATAAGGGGCAGTAACAGTCTTCCCCCACACACCCACAGGTCATAAGGAGCAGTAACAGTCTTCCTCCACACACCCACAGGTCATAAGGGGCAGTAACAGTCTTCCCCCAACACACCCACAGGTCATAAGGGGCAGTAACAGTCTTCCCCCACAGGTCATAAGGGGCAGTAACAGTCTTCCCCCACACACCAACAGGTCATAAGGGGCAGTAACAGTCTTCCCCCACACACCCACAGGTCATAAGGGGCAGTAACAGTCTTCCTCCACACACCCACAGGTCATAAGGGGCAGCAACAGTCTTCCCCCACACACCCACAGGTCATAAGGGGCAGCAACAGTCTTCCCCCACACACCCACAGGTCATAAGGGGCAGCAACAGTCTTCCCCCACACACCCACAGGTCATAAGGGGCAGTAACAGTCTTCCCCCACACACCCACAGGTCATAAGGGGCAGTAACAGTCTTCCCGCACACACCCACAGGTCATAAGGGGCAGTAACAGTCTTCCCCCACACACCCACAGGTCATAATTGGCAGTAACAGTCTTCCACCACACACCCACAGGTCATAAGGGGCAGTAACAGTCTTCCCCCACACACCCACAGGTCATAAGGGGCAGTAACAGTCTTCCCCCACAGGTCATAAGGGGCAGTAACAGTCTTCCCCCACACACCCACAGGTCATAAGGGGCAGTAACAGTCTTCCCCCACACACCCACAGGTCATAAGGGGCAGTAACAGTCTTCCCCCACACACCCACAGGTCATAAGGGGCAGCAACAGTCTTCCCCCACACACCCACAGGTCATAAGGGGCAGCAACAGTCTTCCCCCACACACCCACAGGTCATAAGGGGCAGTAACAGTCTTCCTCCACACACCCACAGGTCATAAGGGGCAGCAACAGTCTTCCCCCACACACCCACAGGTCATAAGGGGCAGTAACAGTCTTCCTCCACACACCCACAGGTCATAAGGGGCAGCAACAGTCTCCCCCCACACACCCACAGGTCATAAGGGGCAGTAACAGTCTTCCCGCACACACCCACAGGTCATAAGGGGCAGCAACAGTCTTCCCCCACACACCCACAGGTCATAAGGGGCAGCAACAGTCTTCCCCCACACACCCACAGGTCATAAGGGGCAGTAACAGTCTTCCCCCACACACCCACAGGTCATAAGGGGCAGTAACAGTCTTCCCCCACACACCCACAGGTCATAAGGGGCAGTAACAGTCTTCCTCCACACACCCACAGGTCATAAGGGGCAGTAACAGTCTTCCTCCACACACCCACAGGTCATAAGGGGCAGTAACAGTCTTCCCCCACACACCCACAGGTCATAAGGGGCAGTAACAGTCTTCCCCCACACACCCACAGGTCATAAGGGGCAGCAACGGTCTTCCCCCACACACCCACAGGTCATAAGGGGCAGCAACAGTCTTCCCCCACACACCAACAGGTCATAAGGGGCAGTAACAGTCTTCCCCCACACACCCACAGGTCATAAGGGGCAGTAACAGTCTTCCCCCACACACCCACAGGTCATAAGGGGCAGTAACAGTCTTCCTCCACACACCCACAGGTCATAAGGGGCAGCAACAGTCTTCCTCCACACACCCACAGGTCATAAGGGGCAGTAACAGTCTTCCCCCACACACCCACAGGTCATAAGGGGCAGTAACAGTCTTCCCCCACACACCCACAGGTCATAAGGGGCAGTAACAGTCTTCCCCCACACACCCACAGGTCATAAGGGGCAGTAACAGTCTTCCTCCACACACCCACAGGTCATAAGGGGCAGTAACAGTCTTCCTCCACACACCCACAGGTCATAAGGTGCAGCAACAGTCTTCCCCCACACACCCACAGGTCATAAGGGGCAGTAACAGTCTTCCTCCACACACCCACAGGTCATAAGGGGCAGCAACAGTCTTCCTCCACACACCCACAGGTCATAAGGGGCAGTAACAGTCTTCCCCCACACACCCACAGGTCATAAGGGGCAGTAACAGTCTTCCCCCACACACCCACAGGTCATAAGGGGCAGTAACAGTCTTCCTCCACACACCCACAGGTCATAAGGGGCAGTAAGAGTCTTCCTCCACACACCCACAGGTCATAAGGTGCAGCAACAGTCTTCCCCCACACACCCACAGGTCATAAGGGGCAGTAACAGTCTTCCCCCACACACCCACAGGTCATAAGGGGCAGTAACAGTCTTCCCCCACACACCCACAAGTCATAAGGGGCAGTAACAGTCTTCCTCCACACACCCACAGGTCATAAGGGGCAGCAACAGTCTTCCTCCACACACCCACAGGTCATAAGGGGCAGTAACAGTCTTCCCCCACACACCCACAGGTCATAAGGGGCAGTAACAGTCTTCCCCCACACACCCACAGGCCATAAAGGGCAGTAACAGTCTTCCCCCACACACCCACAGGTCATAAGGGGCAGTAACAGTCTTCCCCCACACACCCACAGGTCATAAGGGGCAGTAACAGTCTTCCCCCACACACCCACAGGTCATAAGGGGCAGTAACAGTCTTCCCCCACACACCCACAGGTCATAAGGGGCAGTAACAGTCTTCCTCCACACACCCACAGGTCATAAGGGGCAGTAACAGTCTTCCCCCACACACCCACAGGTCATAATTGGCAGTAACAGTCTTCCCCCACACACCCACAGGTCATAATTGGCAGTAACAGTCTTCCACCACACACCCACAGGTCATAAGGGGCAGTAACAGTCTTCCCCCACACACCCACAGGTCATAAGGTGCAGTAACAGTCTTCCCCCACAGGTCATAAGGGGCAGTAACAGTCTTCCCCCACACACCCACAGTTCATAAGGGGCAGTAACAGTCTTCCCCCACACACCCACAGGTCATAAGGGGCAGCAACAGTCTTCCCCCACACACCCACAGGTCATAAGGGGCAGCAACAGTCTTCCCCCACACACCCACAGGTCATAAGGGGCAGCAACAGTCTTCCCCCACACACCCACAGGTCATAAGGGGCAGTAACAGTCTTCCTCCAAACACCCACAGGTCATAAGGGGCAGCAACAGTCTTCCCCCACACACCCACAGGTCATAAGGGGCAGTAACAGTCTTCCTCCACACACCCACAGGTCATAAGGGGCAGCAACAGTCTTCCCCCACACACCCACAGGTCATAAGGGGCAGCAACAGTCTTCCCCCACACACCCACAGGTCATAAGGGGCAGCAACAGTCTTCCCCCACACACCCACAGGTCATAAGGGGCAGTAACAGTCTTCCCCCACACACCCACAGGTCATAAGGGGCAGTAACAGTCTTCACCCACACACCCACAGGTCATAAGGGGCAGTAACAGTCTTCCCCCACACACCCACAGGTCATAATTGGCAGTAACAGTCTTCCACCACACACCCACAGGTCATAAGGGGCAGTAACAGTCTTCCCCCACACACCCACAGGTCATAAGGGGCAGTAACAGTCTTCCCCCACAGGTCATAAGGGGCAGTAACAGTCTTCCCCCACACACCCACAGGTCATAAGGGGCAGTAACAGTCTTCCCCCACACACCCACAGGTCATAAGGGGCAGTAACAGTCTTCCCCCACACACCCACAGGTCATAAGGGGCAGCAACAGTCTTCCCCCACACACCCACAGGTCATAAGGGGCAGCAACAGTCTTCCCCCACACACCCACAGGTCATAAGGGGCAGCAACAGTCTTCCCCCACACACCCACAGGTCATAAGGGGCAGTAACAGTCTTCCTCCACACACCCACAGGTCATAAGGGGCAGCAACAGTCTTCCCCCACACACCCACAGGTCATAAGGGGCAGTAACAGTCTTCCTCCACACACCCACAGGTCATAAGGGGCAGCAACAGTCTCCCCCCACACACCCACAGGTCATAAGGGGCAGTAACAGTCTTCCCCCACACACCCACAGGTCATAAGGGGCAGCAACAGTCTTCCCCCACACACCCACAGGTCATAAGGGGCAGCAACAGTCTTCCCCCACACACCCACAGGTCATAAGGGGCAGTAACAGTCTTCCCCCACACACCCACAGGTCATAAGGGGCAGTAACAGTCTTCCCCCACACACCCACAGGTCATAAGGGGCAGTAACAGTCTTCCTCCACACACCCACAGGTCATAAGGGGCAGTAACAGTCTTCCTCCACACACCCACAGGTCATAAGGGGCAGTAACAGTCTTCCCCCACACACCCACAGGTCATAAGGGGCAGTAACAGTCTTCCCCCACACACCCACAGGTCATAAGGGGCAGCAACGGTCTTCCCCCACACACCCACAGGTCATAAGGGGCAGCAACAGTCTTCCCCCACACACCCACAGGTCATAAGGGGCAGTAACAGTCTTCCCCCACACACCCACAGGTCATAAGGGGCAGTAACAGTCTTCCCCCACACACCCACAGGTCATAAGGGGCAGTAACAGTCTTCCTCCACACACCCACAGGTCATAAGGGGCAGCAACAGTCTTCCTCCACACACCCACAGGTCATAAGGGGCAGTAACAGTCTTCCCCCACACACCCACAGGTCATAAGGGGCAGTAACAGTCTTCCCCCACACACCCACAGGTCATAAGGGGCAGTAACAGTCTTCCTCCACACACCCACAGGTCATAAGGGGCAGTAACAGTCTTCCCCCACACACCCACAGGTCATAAGGGGCAGCAACAGTCTTCCCCCACACACCCACAGGTCATAAGGGGCAGTAACAGTCTTCCCCCACACACCCACAGGTCATAAGGGGCAGTAACAGTCTTCCCCCACACACCCACAGGTCATAAGGGGCAGTAACAGTCTTCCCCCACACACCCACAGGTCATAAGGGGCAGTAACAGTCTTCCCCCACACACCCACAGGTCATAAGGGGCAGTAACAGTCTTCCCCCACACACCCACAGGTCATAAGGGGCAGTAACAGTCTTCCCCCACACACCCACAGGTCATAAGGGGCAGCAACAGTCTTCCCCCACACACCCACAGGTCATAAGGGGCAGCAACAGTCTTCCCCCACACACCCACAGGTCATAAGGGGCAGCAACAGTCTTCCCCCACACACCCACAGGTCATAAGGGGCAGTAACAGTCTTCCCCCACACACCCACAGGTCATAAGGGGTCATAAGGGGCAGTAACAGTCTTCCCCCACACACCCACAGGTCATAAGGGGCAGTAACAGTCTTCCCCCACACACCCACAGGTCATAAGGGGCAGTAACAGTCTTCCCCCACACACCCACAGGTCATAAGGGGCAGCAACAGTCTTCCCCCACACACCCACAGGTCATAAGGGGCAGCAACAGTCTTCCCCCACACACCCACAGGTCATAAGGGGCAGCAACAGTCTTCCCCCACACACCCACAGGTCATAAGGGGCAGTAACAGTCTTCCTCCACACACCCACAGGTCATAAGGGGCAGCAACAGTCTTCCCCCACACACCCACAGGTCATAAGGGGCAGTAATAGTCTTCCTCCACACACCCACAGGTCATAAGGGGCAGTAAGAGTCTTCCTCCACACACCCACAGGTCATAAGGGGCAGTAACAGTCTTCCCCCCACACACCCACAGGTCATAAGGGGCAGTAACAGTCTTCCTCCACACACCCACAGGTCATAAGGGGCAGCAACAGTCTTCCTCCACACACCCACAGGTCATAAGGGGCAGTAACAGTCTTCCCCCACACACCCACAGGTCATAAGGGGCAGTAACAGTCTTCCCCCACACACCCACAGGTCATAAGGGGCAGTAACAGTCTTCCTCCACACACCCACAGGTCATAAGGGGCAGTAACAGTCTTCCTCCACACACCCACAGGTCATAAGGGGCAGCAACAGTCTTCCCCCACACACCCACAGGTCATAAGGGGCAGTAACAGTCTTCCCCCACACACCCACAGGTCATAAGGGGCAGTAACAGTCTTCCCCCACACACCCACAGGTCATAAGGGGCAGTAACAGTCTTCCCCACACACCCACAGGTCATAAGGGGCAGCAACAGTCTTCCCCCACACACCCACAGGTCATAAGGGGCAGTAACAGTCTTCCCCCACACACCCACAGGTCATAAGGGGCAGTAACAGTCTTCCCCCACACACCCACAGGTCATAAGGGGCAGTAACAGTCTTCCCCCACACACCCACAGGTCATAAGGGGCAGTAACAGTCTTCCCCCACACACCCACAGGTCATAAGGGGCAGTAACAGTCTTCCCCCACACACCCACAGGTCATAAGGGGCAGTAACAGTCTTCCCCCACACACCCACAGGTCATAAGGGGCAGTAACAGTCTTCCCCACACACCCACAGGTCATAAGGGGCAGTAACAGTCTTCCCCCACACACCCACAGGTCATAAGGGGCAGTAACAGTCTTCCCCCACACACCCACAGGTCATAATTGGCAGTAACAGTCTTCCACCACACACCCACAGGTCATAAGGGGCAGTAACAGTCTTCCCCCACACACCCACAGGTCATAAGGTGCAGTAACAGTCTTCCCCCACAGGTCATAAGGGGCAGTAACAGTCTTCCCCCACACACCCACAGGTCATAAGGGGCAGTAACAGTCTTCCCCCACACACCCACAGGTCATAAGGGGCAGTAACAGTCTTCCCCCACACACCCACAGGTCATAAGGGGCAGCAACAGTCTTCCCCCACACACCCACAGGTCATAAGGGGCAGCAACAGTCTTCCCCCACACACCCACAGGTCATAAGGGGCAGCAACAGTCTTCCCCCACACACCCACAGGTCATAAGGGGCAGTAACAGTCTTCCTCCACACACCCACAGGTCATAAGGGGCAGCAACAGTCTTCCCCCACACACCCACAGGTCATAAGGGGCAGTAACAGTCTTCCTCCACACACCCACAGGTCATAAGGGGCAGCAACAGTCTTCCCCCACACACCCACAGGTCATAAGGGGCAGCAACAGTCTTCCCCCACACACCCACAGGTCATAAGGGGCAGCAACAGTCTTCCCCCACACACCCACAGGTCATAAGGGGCAGTAACAGTCTTCCCCCACACACCCACAGGTCATAAGGGGCAGTAACAGTCTTCCCCCACACACCCACAGGTCATAAGGGGCAGTAACAGTCTTCCCCCACACACCCACAGGTCATAATTGGCAGTAACAGTCTTCCACCACACACCCACAGGTCATAAGGGGCAGTAACAGTCTTCCCCCACACACCCACAGGTCATAAGGGGCAGTAACAGTCTTCCCCCACACACCCACAGGTCATAAGGGGCAGTAACAGTCTTCCCCCACACACCCACAGGTCATAAGGGGCAGTAACAGTCTTCCCCCACACACCCACAGGTCATAAGGGGCAGTAACAGTCTTCCCCCACACACCCACAGGTCATAAGGGGCAGCAACAGTCTTCCCCCACACACCCACAGGTCATAAGGGGCAGCAACAGTCTTCCCCCACACACCCACAGGTCATAAGGGGCAGCAACAGTCTTCCCCCACACACCCACAGGTCATAAGGGGCAGTAACAGTCTTCCTCCACACACCCACAGGTCATAAGGGGCAGCAACAGTCTTCCCCCACACACCCACAGGTCATAAGGGGCAGTAACAGTCTTCCTCCACACACCCACAGGTCATAAGGGGCAGCAACAGTCTTCCCCCACACACCCACAGGTCATAAGGGGCAGTAACAGTCTTCCCCCACACACCCACAGGTCATAAGGGGCAGCAACAGTCTTCCCCCACACACCCACAGGTCATAAGGGGCAGCAACAGTCTTCCCCCACACACCCACAGGTCATAAGGGGCAGTAACAGTCTTCCCCCACACACCCACAGGTCATAAGGGGCAGTAACAGTCTTCCCCCACACACCCACAGGTCATAAGGGGCAGTAACAGTCTTCCTCCACACACCCACAGGTCATAAGGGGCAGTAACAGTCTTCCTCCACACACCCACAGGTCATAAGGGGCAGTAACAGTCTTCCCCCACACACCCACAGGTCATAAGGGGCAGTAACAGTCTTCCCCCACACACCCACAGGTCATAAGGGGCAGCAACAGTCTTCCCCCACACACCCACAGGTCATAAGGGGCAGCAACAGTCTTCCCCCACACACCCACAGGTCATAAGGGGCAGTAACAGTCTTCCCCCACACACCCACAGGTCATAAGGGGCAGTAACAGTCTTCCCCCACACACCCACAGGTCATAAGGGGCAGTAACAGTCTTCCTCCACACACCCACAGGTCATAAGGGGCAGCAACAGTCTTCCTCCACACACCCACAGGTCATAAGGGGCAGTAACAGTCTTCCCCCACACACCCACAGGTCATAAGGGGCAGTAACAGTCTTCCCCCACACACCCACAGGTCATAAGGGGCAGTAACAGTCTTCCCCCACACACCCACAGGTCATAAGGGGCAGTAACAGTCTTCCCCCACACACCCACAGGTCATAAGGGGCAGCAACAGTCTTCCCCCACACACCCACAGGTCATAAGGGGCAGTAACAGTCTTCCCCCACACACCCACAGGTCATAAGGGGCAGTAACAGTCTTCCCCCACACACCCACAGGTCATAAGGGGCAGTAACAGTCTTCCTCCACACACCCACAGGTCATAAGGGGCAGTAACAGTCTTCCCCCACACACCCACAGGTCATAAGGGGCAGTAACAGTCTTCCCCCACACACCCACAGGTCATAAGGGGCAGTAACAGTCTTCCCCCACACACCCACAGGTCATAAGGGGCAGTAACAGTCTTCCCCCACACACCCACAGGTCATAAGGGGCAGTAACAGTCTTCCCCCACACACCCACAGGTCATAAGGGGCAGTAACAGTCTTCCCCCACACACCCACAGGTCATAAGGGGCAGTAACAGTCTTCCACCACACACCCACAGGTCATAAGGGGCAGTAACAGTCTTCCCCCACACACCCACAGGTCATAAGGGGCAGTAACAGTCTTCCCCCACACACCCACAGGTCATAAGGGGCAGTAACAGTCTTCCCCCACACACCCACAGGTCATAAGGGGCAGTAACAGTCTTCCCCCACACACCCACAGGTCATAAGGGGCAGTAACAGTCTTCCCCCACACACCCACAGGTCATAAGGGGCAGCAACAGTCTTCCCCCACACACCCACAGGTCATAAGGGGCAGCAACAGTCTTCCCCCACACACCCACAGGTCATAAGGGGCAGCAACAGTCTTCCCCCACACACCCACAGGTCATAAGGGGCAGTAACAGTCTTCCTCCACACACCCACAGGTCATAAGGGGCAGCAACAGTCTTCCCCCACACACCCACAGGTCATAAGGGGCAGTAACAGTCTTCCCCCACACACCCACAGGTCATAAGGGGCAGTAACAGTCTTCCCCCACACACCCACAGGTCATAAGGGGCAGTAACAGTCTTCCCCCACACACCCACAGGTCATAAGGGGCAGTAACAGTCTTCCCCCACACACCCACAGGTCATAAGGGGCAGTAACAGTCTTCCCCCACACACCCACAGGTCATAAGGGGCAGCAACAGTCTTCCCCCACACACCCACAGGTCATAAGGGGCAGTAACAGTCTTCCCCCACACACCCACAGGTCATAAGGGGCAGTAACAGTCTTCCCCCACACACCCACAGGTCATAAGGGGCAGTAACAGTCTTCCCCCACACACCCACAGGTCATAAGGGGCAGCAACAGTCTTCCCCCACACACCCACAGGTCATAAGGGGCAGTAACAGTCTTCCCCCACACACCCACAGGTCATAAGGGGCAGTAACAGTCTTCCCCCACACACCCACAGGTCATAAGGGGCAGTAACAGTCTTCCCCCACACACCCACAGGTCATAAGGGGCAGTAACAGTCTTCCCCACACACCCACAGGTCATAAGGGGCAGTAACAGTCTTCCCCCACACACCCACAGGTCATAAGGGGCAGTAACAGTCTTCCCCCACACACCCACAGGTCATAAGGGGCAGTAACAGTCTTCCCCCACACACCCACAGGTCATAAGGGGCAGCAACAGTCTTCCCCCACACACCCACAGGTCATAAGGGGCAGCAACAGTCTTCCCCCACACACCCACAGGTCATAAGGGGCAGCAACAGTCTTCCCCCACACACCCACAGGTCATAATTGGCAGTAACAGTCTTCCCCCACACACCCACAGGTCATAAGGGGCAGTAACAGTCTTCCCCCACACACCCACAGGTCATAAGGGGCAGTAACAGTCTTCCCCCACACACACCCACAGGTCATAAGGGGCAGTAACAGTCTTCCCCCACACACCCACAGGTCATAAGGGGCAGTAACAGTCTTCCCCCACACACCCACAGGTCATAAGGGGCAGTAACAGTCTTCCCCCACACACCCACAGGTCATAAGGGGCAGCAACAGTCTTCCCCCACACACCCACAGGTCATAAGGGGCAGCAACAGTCTTCCCCCACACACCCACAGGTCATAAGGGGCAGCAACAGTCTTCCCCCACACACCCACAGGTCATAAGGGGCAGTAACAGTCTTCCCCCACACACCCACAGGTCATAAGGGGCAGCAACAGTCTTCCCCCACACACCCACAGGTCATAAGGGGCAGTAACAGTCTTCCTCCCCCACACACCCACAGGTCATAAGGGGCAGCAACAGTCTTCCCCCACACACCCACAGGTCATAAGGGGCAGCAACAGTCTTCCCCCACACACCCACAGGTCATAAGGGGCAGCAACAGTCTTCCCCCACACACCCACAGGTCATAAGGGGCAGTAACAGTCTTCCCCCACACACCCACAGGTCATAAGGGGCAGTAACAGTCTTCCCCCACACACCCACAGGTCATAAGGGGCAGTAACAGTCTTCCCCCACACACCCACAGGTCATAAGGGGCAGTAACAGTCTTCCCCCACACACCCACAGGTCATAAGGGGCAGTAACAGTCTTCCCCCACACACCCACAGGTCATAAGGGGCAGTAACAGTCTTCCCCCACACACCCACAGGTCATAAGGGGCAGTAACAGTCTTCCCCCACACACCCACAGGTCATAAGGGGCAGTAACAGTCTTCCCCCACACACCCACAGGTCATAAGGGGCAGTAACAGTCTTCCCCCACACACCCACAGGTCATAAGGGGCAGCAACAGTCTTCCCCCACACACCCACAGGTCATAAGGGGCAGCAACAGTCTTCCCCCACACACCCACAGGTCATAAGGGGCAGCAACAGTCTTCCCCCACACACCCACAGGTCATAAGGGGCAGTAACAGTCTTCCCCCACACACCCACAGGTCATAAGGGGCAGCAACAGTCTTCCCCCACACACCCACAGGTCATAAGGGGCAGTAACAGTCTTCCCCACACACCCACAGGTCATAAGGGGCAGCAACAGTCTTCCCCCACACACCCACAGGTCATAAGGGGCAGTAACAGTCTTCCCCCACACACCCACAGGTCATAAGGGGCAGTAACAGTCTTCCCCCACACACCCACAGGTCATAAGGGGCAGCAACAGTCTTCCCCCACACACCCACAGGTCATAAGGGGCAGTAACAGTCTTCCCCCACACACCCACAGGTCATAAGGGGCAGTAACAGTCTTCCCACCACACACCCACAGGTCATAAGGGGCAGTAACAGTCTTCCCCCACACACCCACAGGTCATAAGGGGCAGTAACAGTCTTCCCCCACACACCCACAGGTCATAAGGGGCAGTAACAGTCTTCCCCCACACACCCACAGGTCATAAGGGGCAGTAACAGTCTTCCCCCACACACCCACAGGTCATAAGGGGCAGCAACAGTCTTCCCCCACACACCCACAGGTCATAAGGGGCAGCAACAGTCTTCCCCCACACACCCACAGGTCATAAGGGGCAGTAACAGTCTTCCCCCACACACCCACAGGTCATAAGGGGCAGTAACAGTCTTCCCCCACACACCCACAGGTCATAAGGGGCAGTAACAGTCTTCCCCCACACACCCACAGGTCATAAGGGGCAGCAACAGTCTTCCCCCACACACCCACAGGTCATAAGGGGCAGTAACAGTCTTCCCCCACACACCCACAGGTCATAAGGGGCAGTAACAGTCTTCCCCCACACACCCACAGGTCATAAGGGGCAGTAACAGTCTTCCCCCACACACCCACAGGTCATAAGGGGCAGTAACAGTCTTCCCCCACACACCCACAGGTCATAAGGGGCAGTAACAGTCTTCCCCCACACACCCACAGGTCATAAGGGGCAGCAACAGTCTTCCCCCACACACCCACAGGTCATAAGGGGCAGTAACAGTCTTCCCCCACACACCCACAGGTCATAAGGGGCAGTAACAGTCTTCCCCCACACACCCACAGGTCATAAGGGGCAGTAACAGTCTTCCCCCACACACCCACAGGTCATAAGGGGCAGTAACAGTCTTCCCCCACACACCCACAGGTCATAAGGGGCAGTAACAGTCTTCCCCCACACACCCACAGGTCATAAGGGGCAGTAACAGTCTTCCCCCACACACCCACAGGTCATAAGGGGCAGTAACAGTCTTCCCCCACACACCCACAGGTCATAAGGGGCAGTAACAGTCTTCCCCCACACACCCACAGGTCATAAGGGGCAGTAACAGTCTTCCCCCACACACCCACAGGTCATAAGGGGCAGTAACAGTCTTCCCCCACACACCCACAGGTCATAAGGGGCAGTAACAGTCTTCCCCCACACACCCACAGGTCATAAGGGGCAGTAACAGTCTTCCCCCACACACCCACAGGTCATAAGGGGCAGTAACAGTCTTCCCCCACACACCCACAGGTCATAAGGGGCAGTAACAGTCTTCCCCCACACACCCACAGGTCATAAGGGGCAGCAACAGTCTTCCCCCACACACCCACAGGTCATAAGGGGCAGCAACAGTCTTCCCCCACACACCCACAGGTCATAAGGGGCAGCAACAGTCTTCCCCCACACACCCACAGGTCATAAGGGGCAGTAACAGTCTTCCCCCACACACCCACAGGTCATAAGGGGCAGTAACAGTCTTCCCCCACACACCCACAGGTCATAAGGGGCAGTAACAGTCTTCCCCCACACACCCACAGGTCATAAGGGGCAGTAACAGTCTTCCCCCACACACCCACAGGTCATAAGGGGCAGTAACAGTCTTCCCCCACACACCCACAGGTCATAAGGGGCAGTAACAGTCTTCCCCCACACACCCACAGGTCATAAGGGGCAGTAACAGTCTTCCCCCACACACCCACAGGTCATAAGGGGCAGCAACAGTCTTCCCCCACACACCCACAGGTCATAAGGGGCAGCAACAGTCTTCCCCCACACACCCACAGGTCATAAGGGGCAGCAACAGTCTTCCCCCACACACCCACAGGTCATAAGGGGCAGTAACAGTCTTCCCCCACACACCCACAGGTCATAAGGGGCAGCAACAGTCTTCCCCCACACACCCACAGGTCATAAGGGGCAGTAACAGTCTTCCCCCACACACCCACAGGTCATAAGGGGCAGTAACAGTCTTCCCCCACACACCCACAGGTCATAAGGGGCAGTAACAGTCTTCCCCCACACACCCACAGGTCATAAGGGGCAGTAACAGTCTTCCCCCACACACCCACAGGTCATAAGGGGCAGTAACAGTCTTCCCCCACACACCCACAGGTCATAAGGGGCAGTAACAGTCTTCCCCCACACACCCACAGGTCATAAGGGGCAGTAACAGTCTTCCCCCACACACCCACAGGTCATAAGGGGCAGTAACAGTCTTCCTCCACACACCCACAGGTCATAAGGGGCAGTAACAGTCTTCCCCCACACACCCACAGGTCATAAGGGGCAGTAACAGTCTTCCCCCACACACCCACAGGTCATAAGGGGCAGTAACAGTCTTCCCCCACACACCCACAGGTCATAAGGGGCAGCAACAGTCTTCCCCCACACACCCACAGGTCATAAGGGGCAGCAACAGTCTTCCCCCACACACCCACAGGTCATAAGGGGCAGCAACAGTCTTCCCCCACACACCCACAGGTCATAAGGGGCAGTAACAGTCTTCCCCCACACACCCACAGGTCATAAGGGGCAGTAACAGTCTTCCCCCACACACCCACAGGTCATAAGGGGCAGTAACAGTCTTCCCCCACACACCCACAGGTCATAAGGGGCAGTAACAGTCTTCCCCCACACACCCACAGGTCATAAGGGGCAGTAACAGTCTTCCCCCACACACCCACAGGTCATAAGGGGCAGTAACAGTCTTCCCCCACACACCCACAGGTCATAAGGGGCAGCAACAGTCTTCCCCCACACACCCACAGGTCATAAGGGGCAGCAACAGTCTTCCCCCACACACCCACAGGTCATAAGGGGCAGCAACAGTCTTCCCCCACACACCCACAGGTCATAAGGGGCAGTAACAGTCTTCCTCCACACACCCACAGGTCATAAGGGGCAGTAACAGTCTTCCCCCACACACCCACAGGTCATAAGGGGCAGTAACAGTCTTCCCCCACACACCCACAGGTCATAAGGGGCAGCAACAGTCTTCCCCCACACACCCACAGGTCATAAGGGGCAGCAACAGTCTTCCCCCACACACCCACAGGTCATAAGGGGCAGCAACAGTCTTCCCCCACACACCCACAGGTCATAAGGGGCAGTAACAGTCTTCCCCCACACACCCACAGGTCATAAGGGGCAGTAACAGTCTTCCCCCACACACCCACAGGTCATAAGGGGCAGTAACAGTCTTCCCCCACACACCCACAGGTCATAAGGGGCAGTAACAGTCTTCCCCCACACACCCACAGGTCATAAGGGGCAGTAACAGTCTTCCCCCACACACCCACAGGTCATAAGGGGCAGTAACAGTCTTCCCCCACACACCCACAGGTCATAAGGGGCAGTAACAGTCTTCCCCCACACACCCACAGGTCATAAGGGGCAGTAACAGTCTTCCCCCACACACCCACAGGTCATAAGGGGCAGTAACAGTCTTCCCCCACACACCCACAGGTCATAAGGGGCAGCAACAGTCTTCCCCCACACACCCACAGGTCATAAGGGGCAGCAACAGTCTTCCCCCACACACCCACAGGTCATAAGGGGCAGTAACAGTCTTCCCCCACACACCCACAGGTCATAAGGGGCAGTCCCCCACAACAGTCTTCCTCCACACACCCACAGGTCATAAGGGGCAGCAACAGTCTTCCCCCACACACCCACAGGTCATAAGGGGCAGTAACAGTCTTCCTCCACACACCCACAGGTCATAAGGGGCAGCAACAGTCTTCCCCCACACACCCACAGGTCATAGGGGCAGGTCTTCCCCCACACACCCACAGGTCATAAGTAACAGTCTTCCCCCACACACCCACAGGTCATAAGGGGCAGCAACAGTCTTCCCCCACACACCCACAGGTCATAAGGGGCAGCAACAGTCTTCCCCCACACACCCACAGGTCATAAGGGGCAGTAACAGTCTTCCCCCACACACCCACAGGTCATAAGGGGCAGTAACAGTCTTCCCCCACACACCCACAGGTCATAAGGGGCAGTAACAGTCTTCCCCCACACACCCACAGGTCATAAGGGGCAGTAACAGTCTTCCCCCACACACCCACAGGTCATAAGGGGCAGTAACAGTCTTCCCCCACACACCCACAGGTCATAAGGGGCAGTAACAGTCTTCCCCCACACACCCACAGGTCATAAGGGGCAGCAACAGTCTTCCCCCACACACCCACAGGTCATAAGGGGCAGCAACAGTCTTCCCCCACACACCCACAGGTCATAAGGGGCAGTAACAGTCTTCCCCCACACACCCACAGGTCATAAGGGGCAGTAACAGTCTTCCCCCACACACCCACAGGTCATAAGGGGCAGTAACAGTCTTCCCCCACACACCCACAGGTCATAAGGGGCAGCAACAGTCTTCCTCCACACACCCACAGGTCATAAGGGGCAGTAACAGTCTTCCCCCACACACCCACAGGTCATAAGGGGCAGTAACAGTCTTCCATAAGGGGCCACACACCCACAGGTCATAAGGGGCAGTAACAGTCTTCCCCCACACACCCACAGGTCATAAGGGGCAGTAACAGTCTTCCCCCACACACCCACAGGTCATAAGGGGCAGTAACAGTCTTCCCCCACACACCCACAGGTCATAAGGGGCAGTAACAGTCTTCCCCCACACACCCACAGGTCATAAGGGGCAGCAACAGTCTTCCCCCACACACCCACAGGTCATAAGGGGCAGTAACAGTCTTCCCCCACACACCCACAGGTCATAAGGGGCAGCAACAGTCTTCCCCCACACACCCACAGGTCATAAGGGGCAGCAACAGTCTTCCCCCACACACCCACAGGTCATAAGGGGCAGCAACAGTCTTCCCCCACACACCCACAGGTCATAAGGGGCAGTAACAGTCTTCCCCCACACACCCACAGGTCATAAGGGGCAGCAACAGTCTTCCCCCACACACCCACAGGTCATAAGGGGCAGTAACAGTCTTCCCCCACACACCCACAGGTCATAAGGGGCAGTAACAGTCTTCCCCCACACACCCACAGGTCATAAGGGGCAGTAACAGTCTTCCCCCACACACCCACAGGTCATAAGGGGCAGTAACAGTCTTCCCCCACACACCCACAGGTCATAAGGGGCAGTAACAGTCTTCCCCCACACACCCACAGGTCATAAGGGGCAGCAACAGTCTTCCCCCACACACCCACAGGTCATAAGGGGCAGCAACAGTCTTCCCCCACACACCCACAGGTCATAAGGGGCAGCAACAGTCTTCCCCCACACACCCACAGGTCATAAGGGGCAGTAACAGTCTTCCCCCACACACCCACAGGTCATAAGGGGCAGTAACAGTCTTCCCCCACACACCCACAGGTCATAAGGGGCAGTAACAGTCTTCCCCCACACACCCACAGGTCATAAGGGGCAGTAACAGTCTTCCCCCACACACCCACAGGTCATAAGGGGCAGTAACAGTCTTCCCCCACACACCCACAGGTCATAAGGGGCAGCAACAGTCTTCCCCCACACACCCACAGGTCATAAGGGGCAGCAACAGTCTTCCCCCACACACCCACAGGTCATAAGGGGCAGCAACAGTCTTCCCCCACACACCCACAGGTCATAAGGGGCAGTAACAGTCTTCCCCCACACACCCACAGGTCATAAGGGGCAGTAACAGTCTTCCCCCACACACCCACAGGTCATAAGGGGCAGTAACAGTCTTCCCCCACACACCCACAGGTCATAAGGGGCAGTAACAGTCTTCCCCCACACACCCACAGGTCATAAGGGGCAGTAACAGTCTTCCCCCACACACCCACAGGTCATAAGGGGCAGTAACAGTCTTCCCCCACACACCCACAGGTCATAAGGGGCAGCAACAGTCTTCCCCCACACACCCACAGGTCATAAGGGGCAGCAACAGTCTTCCCCCACACACCCACAGGTCATAAGGGGCAGTAACAGTCTTCCCCCACACACCCACAGGTCATAAGGGGCAGTAACAGTCTTCCCCCACACACCCACAGGTCATAAGGGGCAGCAACAGTCTTCCCCCACACACCCACAGGTCATAAGGGGCAGTAACAGTCTTCCTCCACACACCCACAGGTCATAAGGGGCAGCAACAGTCTTCCCCCACACACCCACAGGTCATAAGGGGCAGTAACAGTCTTCCCCCACACACCCACAGGTCATAAGGGGCAGTAACAGTCTTCCCCCACACACCCACAGGTCATAAGGGGCAGTAACAGTCTTCCCCCACACACCCACAGGTCATAAGGGGCAGTAACAGTCTTCCCCCACACACCCACAGGTCATAAGGGGCAGTAACAGTCTTCCCCCACACACCCACAGGTCATAAGGGGCAGCAACAGTCTTCCCCCACACACCCACAGGTCATAAGGGGCAGTAACAGTCTTCCCCCACACACCCACAGGTCATAAGGGGCAGTAACAGTCTTCCCCCACACACCCACAGGTCATAAGGGGCAGTAACAGTCTTCCCCCACACACCCACAGGTCATAAGGGGCAGCAACAGTCTTCCCCCACACACCCACAGGTCATAAGGGGCAGCAACAGTCTTCCCCCACACACCCACAGGTCATAAGGGGCAGTAACAGTCTTCCCCCACACACCCACAGGTCATAAGGGGCAGCAACAGTCTTCCCCCACACACCCACAGGTCATAAGGGGCAGTAACAGTCTTCCCCCACACACCCACAGGTCATAAGGGGCAGTAACAGTCTTCCCCCACACACCCACAGGTCATAAGGGGCAGTAACCCCACAGGTCATAAGGGGCAGTAACAGTCTTCCCCCACACACCCACAGGTCATAAGGGGCAGTAACAGTCTTCCCCCACACACCCACAGGTCATAAGGGGCAGTAACAGTCTTCCCCCACACACCCACAGGTCATAAGGGGCAGCAACAGTCTTCCCCCACACACCCACAGGTCATAAGGGGCAGCAACAGTCTTCCCCCACACACCCACAGGTCATAAGGGGCAGCAACAGTCTTCCCCCACACACCCACAGGTCATAAGGGGCAGTAACAGTCTTCCCCCACACACCCACAGGTCATAAGGGGCAGTAACAGTCTTCCTCCACACACCCACAGGTCATAAGGGGCAGTAACAGTCTTCCCCCACACACCCACAGGTCATAAGGGGCAGTAACAGTCTTCCCCCACACACCCACAGGTCATAAGGGGCAGTAACAGTCTTCCCCCACACACCCACAGGTCATAAGGGGCAGCAACAGTCTTCCCCCACACACCCACAGGTCATAAGGGGCAGCAACAGTCTTCCCCCACACACCCACAGGTCATAAGGGGCAGCAACAGTCTTCCCCCACACACCCACAGGTCATAAGGGGCAGTAACAGTCTTCCACCACACACCCACAGGTCATAAGGGGCAGTAACAGTCTTCCCCCACACACCCACAGGTCATAAGGGGCAGTAACAGTCTTCCCCCACACACCCACAGGTCATAAGGGGCAGTAACAGTCTTCCCCCACACACCCACAGGTCATAAGGGGCAGTAACAGTCTTCCCCCACACACCCACAGGTCATAAGGGGCAGTAACAGTCTTCCCCCACACACCCACAGGTCATAAGGGGCAGCAACAGTCTTCCCCCACACACCCACAGGTCATAAGGGGCAGCAACAGTCTTCCCCCACACACCCACAGGTCATAAGGGGCAGCAACAGTCTTCCCCCACACACCCACAGGTCATAAGGGGCAGTAACAGTCTTCCTCCACACACCCACAGGTCATAAGGGGCAGTAACAGTCTTCCCCCACACACCCACAGGTCATAAGGGGCAGTAACAGTCTTCCTCCACACACCCACAGGTCATAAGGGGCAGCAACAGTCTTCCCCCACACACCCACAGGTCATAAGGGGCAGCAACAGTCTTCCCCCACACACCCACAGGTCATAAGGGGCAGCAACAGTCTTCCCCCACACACCCACAGGTCATAAGGGGCAGTAACAGTCTTCCCCCACACACCCACAGGTCATAAGGGGCAGTAACAGTCTTCCCCCACACACCCACAGGTCATAAGGGGCAGTAACAGTCTTCCCCCACACACCCACAGGTCATAAGGGGCAGTAACAGTCTTCCACCACACACCCACAGGTCATAAGGGGCAGTAACAGTCTTCCCCCACACACCCACAGGTCATAAGGGGCAGTAACAGTCTCCCCCACACACCCACAGGTCATAAGGGGCAGTAACAGTCTTCCCCCACACACCCACAGGTCATAAGGGGCAGTAACAGTCTTCCCCCACACACCCACAGGTCATAAGGGGCAGTAACAGTCTTCCCCCACACACCCACAGGTCATAAGGTCTTCCCCCACACACCCACAGGCAGCAACAGTCTTCCCCCACACACCCACAGGTCATAAGGGGCAGCAACAGTCTTCCCCCACACACCCACAGGTCATAAGGGGCAGCAACAGTCTTCCCCCACACACCCACAGGTCATAAGGGGCAGTAACAGTCTTCCTCCACACACCCACAGGTCATAAGGGGCAGCAACAGTCTTCCCCCACACACCCACAGGTCATAAGGGGCAGTAACAGTCTTCCCCCACACACCCACAGGTCATAAGGGGCAGCAACAGTCTTCCCCCACACACCCACAGGTCATAAGGGGCAGTAACAGTCTTCCCCCACACACCCACAGGTCATAAGGGGCAGCAACAGTCTTCCCCCACACACCCACAGGTCATAAGGGGCAGCAACAGTCTTCCCCCACACACCCACAGGTCATAAGGGGCAGTAACAGTCTTCCCCCACACACCCACAGGTCATAAGGGGCAGTAACAGTCTTCCCCCACACACCCACAGGTCATAAGGGGCAGTAACAGTCTTCCCCCACACACCCACAGGTCATAAGGGGCAGTAACAGTCTTCCTCCACACACCCACAGGTCATAAGGGGCAGTAACAGTCTTCCCCCACACACCCACAGGTCATAAGGGGCAGTAACAGTCTTCCCCCACACACCCACAGGTCATAAGGGGCAGCAACAGTAACAGTCTTCCCCCACACACCCACAGGTCATAAGGGGCAGCAACAGTCTTCCCCCACACACCCACAGGTCATAAGGGGCAGTAACAGTCTTCCCCCACACACCCACAGGTCATAAGGGGCAGTAACAGTCTTCCCCCACACACCCACAGGTCATAAGGGGCAGTAACAGTCTTCCTCCACACACCCACAGGTCATAAGGGGCAGCAACAGTCTTCCTCCACACACCCACAGGTCATAAGGGGCAGTAACAGTCTTCCCCCACACACCCACAGGTCATAAGGGGCAGTAACAGTCTTCCCCCACACACCCACAGGTCATAAGGGGCAGTAACAGTCTTCCTCCACACACCCACAGGTCATAAGGGGCAGTAACAGTCTTCCCCCACACACCCACAGGTCATAAGGGGCAGCAACAGTCTTCCCCCACACACCCACAGGTCATAAGGGGCAGTAACAGTCTTCCCCCACACACCCACAGGTCATAAGGGGCAGTAACAGTCTTCCCCCACACACCCACAGGTCATAAGGGGCAGTAACAGTCTTCCCCCACACACCCACAGGTCATAAGGGGCAGTAACAGTCTTCCCCCACACACCCACAGGTCATAAGGGGCAGTAACAGTCTTCCCCCACACACCCACAGGTCATAAGGGGCAGTAACAGTCTTCCCCCACACACCCACAGGTCATAAGGGGCAGTAACAGTCTTCCTCCACACACCCACAGGTCATAAGGGGCAGCAACAGTCTTCCCCCACACACCCACAGGTCATAAGGGGCAGTAACAGTCTTCCCCCACACACCCACAGGTCATAAGGGGCAGTAACAGTCTTCCCCCACACACCCACAGGTCATAAGGGGCAGCAACAGTCTTCCTCCACACACCCACAGGTCATAAGGGGCAGTAACAGTCTTCCCCCACACACCCACAGGTCATAAGGGGCAGTAACAGTCTTCCCCCACACACCCACAGGTCATAAGGGGCAGTAACAGTCTTCCCCCACACACCCACAGGTCATAAGGGGCAGCAACAGTCTTCCCCCACACACCCACAGGTCATAAGGGGCAGTAACAGTCTTCCCCCACACACCCACAGGTCATAAGGGGCAGCAACAGTCTTCCCCCACACACCCACAGGTCATAAGGGGCAGCAACAGTCTTCCTCCACACACCCACAGGTCATAAGGGGCAGTAACAGTCTTCCCCCACACACCCACAGGTCATAAGGGGCAGTAACAGTCTTCCCCCACACACCCACAGGTCATAAGGGGCAGCAACAGTCTTCCCCCACACACCCACAGGTCATAAGGGGCAGTAACAGTCTTCCCCCACACACCCACAGGTCATAAGGGGCAGTAACAGTCTTCCCCCACACACCCACAGGTCATAAGGGGCAGTAACAGTCTTCCCCCACACACCCACAGGTCATAAGGGGCAGTAACAGTCTTCCCCCACACACCCACAGGTCATAAGGGGCAGTAACAGTCCCCCACACACCCACAGGTCATAAGGGGCAGTAACAGTCTTCCCCCACACACCCACAGGTCATAAGGGGCAGTAACAGTCTTCCCCCACACACCCACAGGTCATAAGGGGCAGCAACAGTCTTCCCCCACACACCCACAGGTCATAAGGGGCAGTAACAGTCTTCCCCCACACACCCACAGGTCATAAGGGGCAGTAACAGCAACAGTCTTCCTCCACACACCCACAGGTCATAAGGGGCAGCAACAGTCTTCCCCCACACACCCACAGGTCATAAGGGGCAGTAACAGTCTTCCCCCACACACCCACAGGTCATAAGGGGCAGTCTTCCTCCACACACCCACAGGTCTAACAGTCTTCCCCCACACACCCACAGGTCATAAGGGGCAGTAACAGTCTTCCCCCACACACCCACAGGTCATAAGGGGCAGTAACAGTCTTCCCCCACAGGTCATAAGGGGCAGTAACAGTCTTCCCCCACACACCCACAGGTCATAAGGGGCAGTAACAGTCTTCCCCCACACACCCACAGGTCATAAGGGGCAGCAACAGTCTTCCCCCACACACCCACAGGTCATAAGGGGCAGTAACAGTCTTCCCCCACACACCCACAGGTCATAAGGGGCAGCAACAGTCTTCCTCCACACACCCACAGGTCATAAGGGGCAGTAACAGTCTTCCCCCACACACCCACAGGTCATAAGGGGCAGTAACAGTCTTCCCCCACACACCCACAGGTCATAAGGGGCAGTAACAGTCTTCCCCCACACACCCACAGGTCATAAGGGGCAGTAACAGTCTTCCCCCACACACCCACAGGTCATAAGGGGCAGTACAGTCTTCCCCCACACACCCACAGTCATAAGGGGCAGTAACAGTCTTCCACACACCCACAGGTCATAAGGGGCAGTAACAGTCTTCCCCCACACACCCACAGGTCATAAGGGGCAGTAACAGTCTTCCCCCACACACCCACAGGTCATAAGGGGCAGCAACAGTCTTCCCCCACACACCCACAGGTCATAAGGGGCAGTAACAGTCTTCCCCCACACACCCACAGGTCATAAGGGGCAGTAACAGTCTTCCCCCACACACCCACAGGTCATAAGGGGCAGTAACAGTCTTCCCCCACAGGTCATAAGGGGCAGTAACAGTCTTCCCCCACACACCCACAGGTCATAAGGGGCAGCAACAGTCTTCTCCCACAGGTCATAAGGGGCAGTAACAGTCTTCCCCCACACACCCACAGGTCATAAGGGGCAGTAACAGTCTTCCCCCACACACCCACAGGTCATAAGGGGCAGTAACAGTCTTCCCCCACAGGTCATAAGGGGCAGTAACAGTCTTCCCCCACACACCCACAGGTCATAAGGGGCAGCAACAGTCTTCTCCCACACACCCACAGGTCATAAGGGGCAGTAACAGTCTTCCCCCACACACCCACAGGTCATAATGGGCAGCAACAGTCTTCCTCCACACACCCACAGGTCATAAGGGGCAGTAACAGTCTTCCCCCACACACCCACAGGTCATAAGGGGCAGTAACAGTCTTCCTCCACACACCCACAGGTCATAAGGGGCAGTAACAGTCTTCCCCCCACACACCCACAGGTCATAAGGGGCAGTAACAGTCTTCCCCCACACACCCACAGGTCATAAGGGGCAGTAACAGTCTTCCCCCATACACCCACAGGTCATAAGGGGCAGCAACAGTCTTCCCCCACACACCCACAGGTCATAAGGGGCAGTAACAGTCTTCCCCCACACACCCACAGGTCATAATGGGCAGCAACAGTCTTCCTCCACACACCCACAGGTCATAAGGGGCAGTAACAGTCTTCCCCCACACACCCACAGGTCATAAGGGGCAGTAACAGTCTTCCTCCACACACCCACAGGTCATAAGGGGCAGTAACAGTCTTCCCCCCACACACCCACAGGTCATAAGGGGCAGTAACAGTCTTCCCCCACACACCCACAGGTCATAAGGGGCAGTAACAGTCTTCCTCCACACACCCACAGGTCATAAGGGGCAGTAACAGTCTTCCCCCACACACCCACAGGTCATAAGGGGCAGTAACAGTCTTCCCCCACACACCCACAGGTCATAAGGGGCAGCAACAGTCTTCCCCCACACACCCACAGGTCATAAGGGGCAGTAACAGTCTTCCCCCACACACCCACAGGTCATAAGGGGCAGTAACAGTCTTCCCCCACACACCCACAGGTCATAAGGGGCAGTAACAGTCTTCCCCCACAGGTCATAAGGGGCAGTAACAGTCTTCCCCCACACACCCACAGGTCATAAGGGGCAGCAACAGTCTTCTCCCACAGGTCATAAGGGGCAGTAACAGTCTTCCCCCACACACCCACAGGTCATAAGGGGCAGTAACAGTCTTCCCCCACACACCCACAGGTCATAAGGGGCAGTAACAGTCTTCCCCCACAGGTCATAAGGGGCAGTAACAGTCTTCCCCCACACACCCACAGGTCATAAGGGGCAGCAACAGTCTTCTCCCACAGGTCATAAGGGGCAGTAACAGTCTTCCCCCACACACCCACAGGTCATAAGGGGCAGCAACAGTCTTCTCCCACACACCCACAGGTCATAAGGGGCAGTAACAGTCTTCCCCCACACACCCACAGGTCATAAGGGGCAGTAACAGTCTTCCCCCACACACCCACAGGTCATAAGGGGCAGCAACAGTCTTCCTCCACACACCCACAGGTCATAAGGGGCAGTAACAGTCTTCCCCCACACACCCACAGGTCATAAGGGGCAGTAACAGTCTTCCTCCACACACCCACAGGTCATAAGGGGCAGCAACAGTCTTCCCCCACACACCCACAGGTCATAAGGGGCAGCAACAGTCTTCCCCCACACACCCACAGGTCATAAGGGGCAGTAACAGTCTTCCTCCACACACCCACAGGTCATAAGGGGCAGCAACAGTCTTCCCCCCACACACCCACAGGTCATAAGGGGCAGCAACAGTCTTCCTCCACACACCCACAGGTCATAAGGGGCAGTAACATTCTTCCCCCACACACCCACAAGTCATAAGGGGCAGTAACAGTCTTCCCCCACACACCCACAGGTCATAAGGGGCAGCAACAGTCTTCCCCCACACACCCACAGGTCATAAGGGGCAGTAACAGTCTTCCCCCACACACCCACAGGTCATAAGGGGCAGCAACAGTCTTCCTCCACACACCCACAGGTCATAAGGGGCAGTAACAGTCTTCCCCCACACACCCACAGGTCATAAGGGGCAGTAACAGTCTTCCCCCACACACCCACAGGTCATAAGGGGCAGTAACAGTCTTCCCCCACACACCCACAGGTCATAAGGGGCAGTAACAGTCTTCCCCCATACACCCACAGGTCATAAGGGGCAGCAACAGTCTTCCCCCACACACCCACAGGTCATAAGGGGCAGTAACAGTCTTCCCCCACACACCCACAGGTCATAAGGGGCAGCAACAGTCTTCCTCCACACACCCACAGGTCATAAGGGGCTGTAACAGTCTTCCCCCACAGGTCATAAGGGGCAGTAACAGTCTTCCCCCACACACCCACAGGTCATAAGGGGCAGCAACAGTCTTCTCCCACAGGTCATAAGGGGCAGTAACAGTCTTCCCCCACACACCCACAGGTCATAAGGGGCAGCAACAGTCTTCTCCCACACACCCACAGGTCATAAGGGGCAGCAACAGTCTTCTCCCACAGGTCATAAGGGGCAGTAACAGTCTTCCCCCACATACCCACAGGTCATAAGGGGCAGCAACAGTCTTCCCCCACACACCCACAGGTCATAAGGGGCAGTAACAGTCTTCCTCCACACACCCACAGGTCATAAGGGGCAGTAACAGTCTTCCCCCACAGGTCATAAGGGGCAGTAACAGTCTTCCTCCACACACCCACAGGTCATAAGGGGCAGTAACAGTCTTCCCCCACACACCCACAGGTCATAATTGGCAGTAACAGTCTTCCCCCACACACCCACAGGTCATAAGGGGCAGTAACAGTCTTCCCCCACACACCCACAGGTCATAAGGGGCAGTAACAGTCTTCCCCCACACACCCACAGGTCATAAGGGGCAGTAACAGTCTTCCCCCACACACCCACAGGTCATAAGGGGCAGTAACAGTCTTCCCCCACACACCCACAGGTCATAAGGGGCAGCAACAGTCTTCCCCCACACACCCACAGGTCATAAGGGGCAGTGACAGTCTTCCCCCACACACCCACAGGTCATAAGGGGCAGTAACAGTCTTCCCCCACACACCCACAGGTCATAAGGGCCAGTAACAGTCTTCCCCCACACACCCACAGGTCATAAGGGGCAGTAACAGTCTTCCCCCACACACCCACAGGTCATAATTGGCAGTAACAGTCTTCCCCCACACACCCACAGGTCATAAGGGGCAGTAACAGTCTTCCCCCACACACCCACAGGTCATAAGGGGCAGTAACAGTCTTCCCCCACAGGTCATAAGGGGCAGTAACAGTCTTCCCCCACACACCCACAGGTCATAAGGGGCAGTAACAGTCTTCCCCCACACACCCACAGGTCATAAGGGGCAGCAACAGTCTTCCCCCACACACCCACAGGTCATAAGGGGCAGTAACAGTCTTCCCCCACACACCCACAGGTCATAAGGAGCAGTAACAGTCTTCCCCCACAGGTCATAAGGGGCAGTAACAGTCTTCCCCCACACACCCACAGGTCATAAGGAGCAGTAACAGTCTTCCCCCACACACCCACAGGTCATAAGGGGCAGTAACAGTCTTCCCCCACACACCCACAGGTCATAAGGGGCAGTAACAGTCTTCCTCCACACACCCACAAGTCATTAGGGGCAGCAGGTATTCTAGTGGTTAGAGCGTTGGACTAGTAACTGAAAGGTTGCAAGATTGAATCCCCAAGCTGACAAGGTAAACATCTGTCGTTCTGCCCCTGAACAAGACAGTTAACACACTGTTCCTAGACCAGTTAACCTGCTGTTCCTAGGACGTCATTGAAAATAAGAGTTTGTTCTTAAATGACTTGCCTTGGTAAAAAAATTAAATAAGCAAGTCATAAACCGCTGGTTCTCTTATAAATACAGAATGAGGGCCATATACCAGCATTGGTAGAATGACTGATGATAGTGTGAGTATTGGGTTGAGACAGCTGCAGAGAGACAGGACATCTTAAAAGCTTCCAACTAACAATAAGCCTCCTATCCAATCATTCTAGTGACATTTTTAAAGCTTCTGAGAGAAGTGATTACAGGCCTTAGTTCAACCAAGACAAAGCCTCCTATCTAATCATTAACAGCATTAGGGTCATGTCAGGTAATACATCATGTACAAAGACCTCTATATTACGGCTGAGAACAGCACTTTAAAATCTTCATACAATGAATGACTGTAAGCTAATCTACCGTAACTGTATCATGCCAACACAGTGAGTCAGTGTACCTGGACAGGTCCAGACCTGGGTGAATCATTCTCTCTCTCTCTCTCTCTCTCTCTCTCTCTCTCTCTCTCTCTCTCTCTCTCTCTCTCTCTCTCTCTCTCTCTCTCTCTCTCTCTCTCTCTCTCTCTCTCTCTCTCTCTCTCTCTCTCTCTCTCTCTCTCTCTCTCTCTTTCTCTCTCTCTCTCTCTCTCTCTCTCTCTCTCTCTCTCTCTCTCGAACACCTTCCAAGTAGAGGAGTGTTGCTAGCAGAATCCGTCCAGTTCATAAACCATGCTCTCCAATCATCTCTCTCTCCCTGTCTCTCTCTCTCTCTCCCTGTCTCTCTCTCTCTCTCCCAGTCTCTCTCTCCCAGTCTCTCTCTCCCTGTCTCTCTCTCTCTCTCTCTCTCCCTGTCTGTCTATCTCTCTCTCTCTCTCTCTCTCTCTCTCTCTCTCTCTCTCTCTCTCTCTCCCTGTCTATCTCTCTCTCTCTCTTCCTGTTTCTCTCTCTCTCTCTCTCTAAACATCCACCTGGAATTCAGTGCGTGCGTGTGTGTGTGTGTGACCGTAGACAGAAGGTCTGGTGTTCCATGGGACCGTGGCCACGTTCCCAATCCCACTCCGGGAATATCTCTCATCAGCCTCTGTCATCATTCCCAAATGGAATTGGCCCATTTACTTTGCACTGTACACTACTGAGTGTGCTTTCTCTTGCTCAAATAATTGCCGCCGCATTTTTTTTTTTTACGTGATTGAGTCATATTTCTTTGCAAACTTTCTGTTGAAGCATCGATGCTTCAAAAATAGGTACAAACAGAGTAGTGCCTTCCGTGCTCCGTTTCACATACTTTGATTTGGACTCGTACTCCGACCCCCCCGTGCTCCGTTTCACATACTTTGATTTGGACTCGTACTCCGACCCCCCCGTGCTCCGTTTCACATACTTTGATTTGGACTCGTACTCCGACCCCCCCGTGCTCCGTTTCGCATACTTTGATTTGGACTCGTACTCCGACCCCCCCGTGCTCCGTTTCACATACTTTGATTTGGACTCGTACTCTGACCCCCCCGTGCTCCGTTTCGCATACTTTGATTTGGACTCGTACTCCGACCCCCCCGTGCTCCGTTTCGCATACTTTGATTTGGACTCGTACTCCGACCCCCCCGTGCTCCAGCTCGCAGCACGGTAGCATTTTGAGAAACAGGACTTGTTGTCCTGGCTGGAAGACGGTTCAGTGAATGAGTGCTGTAACATTAAGTCCATAGCAAGTCAATAGGGATAACTGGCTATCTAGCTAGCCCTGAAGAATTGGTAGCTACCATGAAAAATGTTCATCTACATTGCATAACATTAGTTTTAGGTCATTTTTGCAAATTAAACTAGCTGGCTAGCTAGATCATTCCAATTTACATATCTAGCTGATAATTCTGAAGTAAAACGCTTGCTTTGTGTATATCTTGTTTCGTCTATTGTTGCCATTGTCCTGGGGGTGAAGCATAAGGTAATACAGTAGGGGGAGTGCGAGTGCTCCCCCTACCAGTTGGGGAATTGGGGAGGACGGGCTCATGGTAATGGCTGGAGTGGAATAGGCGGAATGGTATTTGTCACATGTGCCGAATATAACAGGTAGACCTTACAGTGAAGCCCTTAACCACCAATGCAGTTTTAAGAAAAAGACAAATGAAAATAAAAGTAACAAATAATTAAACAGCAGCAATAAAGTAACAATAGCGAGGCTTTATACAGGGGGTACCGGTACAGAGTCAATGTGGAGACTATATACAGGGGGTACCGGTACAGAGTCAATGTGGAGACTATATACAGGGGGTACCGGTACAGAGTCACTGTGCTGGGGCACCGGTTGGTCAGGGTAATTGAGGTAATATGTACATGTAGGTAGATTTAAAGTGACTATGCATAGATCATAAACAAAGAGTAGCAGCAGCGTAAAAGGGGGGGTGGGTAGTCCTATGGCGTGGGGGTGGGGCCACAGTGTCTCCTGACCCCTCCTGTCTCAGCCTCCAGTATTAATGCTGCAGTAGTTTATGTGTCGGGGGGCTAGGGTTAGTCTGTTATATCTGGAGAATTTCTCCTGTCTTATCCAGTGTCCTGTGTGAATTTAAGTATGCTCTCTCTAATTCTCTCTTTCTTTCTCTCTTTCTTTCTCTCTTTCTCTAAGGTAAACTGAGCCCTAGGACCATTCCTCAGGAATACCTGGCATGATGACTCCTTGCTGTCCCCAGTCCACCTGGCCGTGCTGCTGACCATGCGGGTCATTTATGAACATTTGAACATCTAGGCCATGTTCTGTTATAATCTCCAGCCGGCACAGCCAGAAGAGGACTGGCCACCTCTCATAGCCTGGATCCTCTCTAGGTTTCGTCCTAGGTTTTGGCCTTTCTAGGGAGTTTTTCCTAGCCACCGTGCTTCTACACCTGCATTGCTTGCTGTTTGGGGTTTTAGGCTGGGTTTCTGTACAGCACTTTGAGATATCAGCTGATGTAAGAAGGGCTATATAAATACATTTTATTTTATTTGGGGTAGAAGCTGTCAAGAACCCGTTTTGACCTAGACTTGGCGCTCCGGTAATGCTTGCAGTGTGGGCCTTCCTCTGACACTGACTGGTATAGCGGTCCTGGATGTTAGGAAGCTTGGTCCCGGATATGTACTGGGCCGTACGCACTACCCTCTGTAGTGCCTTGCGGTCGGAGTCCGAGCAGTTGCCGTACCAGGCAGTGATACAACCAGTCAGGATACACTCGATAGCGCAGCTGTAAAACCTTTTGGGGATCTGAGGAACCAGGCCAAATCTTTTCCATCTCCTGAGGGGGAATAGGCTTTGTTGTGCCCTCTTCACGACTGTCTTAGTGTGTTTGGACCATGCTAGTTTGTTGGTGATCTGGACATTAAGGAACTTGAAGCTCTCAACCTACTCCACTACAGCCCCATCGATGAGAATGGGGGTGTGCTCGGTCCTCCTTTTCCTGTAGTCACAATCATCTCCTTTGTCTTGATCACATTGAGGGAGAGGTTGTTGTCCTGGCACCACACGTTCAGGTCTCTGACCTACTCCCTATAGGCTGTCTCATCGTTGTCGGTGATCAGGCCTACCACTGTTGTGTCATCAGAAAACTTGATGATGGTGTTGGAGTCATGCCTGGCCATGCAGTCATGAGTGAACAGGGAGTACAGGAGGGGACTGAGAACGCACCCCTGAGGGGCCCCCGTGTTGAGGATCAGTGTGGCGGATGTGTTGTTACCTACACTTACCACCTGTGGGCAGTCCGTCAGGAAGTCCAGGATCCAGTTGCAGAGGGAGGTGTTTAGTCCCAGGGTCCTTAGCTTAGTGACGAGCATTAAGGGTACTATGGTGTAGAACGCTAAGCTGTAATCAGTGAATAGCATTTTCACATAGGTGTTCCTTTTGTCCAGGTGGGAAAGGGCAGTGTTGAGTGCAATAGAAATTGCATCATCTGTGGATCTGTTGGGGCGGTATGCAAATTGGAGTGGGTCCAGAGTGTCTGAGATAATGGTGTTTCAAAGCAGTTCATGGCTACAGACGTGAGTGCTTAGGGTCGTAGTACTTTAGGTAGGTAACCTTAGTGTTCTTGGGCACAGGGACTATTGTGGTCTGCTTGAAACATTACAGACTCAGTCAGGGACAGGTTGAAATTGTCAGTGAAGACACTTGCCAGTTGGTCAGCGCATGCTTGGAGTACACGTCCTCGTAATCCGTCTGGCCTTGTGTCCTTGTGAGTGTTGACCTGTCTAAAGGTCTTATTCACATCGGCTACGGAGAGCGTGATCACACAGTCGTCCAGAACAGCTGATGCTCTCATGCATGCTTCAGTGTTACTTGCCCCGAAGCGAGCATAGAAGTAATGTAGCTCGTCTGGTAGACTCGTGTCACTGGGCAGCTTGCGGCTGTGCTTCCCTTTGTAGTCTGTAATAGTTTGCAAATACATCAAACACATGGTTTGCATGTTTGATGCCATTCCATTCGCTCCGTTCCAGCCATTATTATGAGCCGTTCTCCCCTCAGCAGCCTACACTGACTTCAGTGATACCATAACATAACACTCCTACAAACATGTCTATTCACTGTTACAGTACAACAGCGTTGCTGTTCAGAAGTAATGATACACTGGCCTATAAGCGAAGAACATGACAGCTGTGTGTGACGCCTACCTTCACAAGTCAATACCGTCTCAATCTTCATAGAGGGTGGAAAGACAGCTAGCTATTCACTGTTAGAACAACGCTGCTGTTCTTCAGTCTTTGGCAACACTACAGATTAAACTGTGACGCCTACCTTCACAAGCCAAACCCAAGAGATTGATATCTGGTGCTGAGAGAGAGAGAGAGAGAGAGGGGTGTGGTGGATGAGGTGGAAACTGAGCTGCACTTCCTAACCTCCTGCCCAATGTATGACCATATTAGAGAGACATATTTCCCTCAGATTACACAGATCCACAAAGAATTCGAAAACAAATCCAATTTTGATAAACTCCCATATCTACTGGGTGAAATTCCACAGTGTTCCATCACAGCAGCAAGATTTGTGACCTGTTGCCACGAGAAAAGGGCAACCAGTGAAGAACAAACACCATTGTAAATACAACCCATATTTATGCTTATTTATTTTATCTTGTGTCCTTTAACCATTTGTACATTGTTAAAACACTGTATATATATATATATATAATATGACATTTGTAATGTCTTTACTGTTTTGAAACCTCTGTATGTGTAATGTTTACTGTTAATTTTTGTTGTTTTTCACTTCATATATTCACTTTGTATGTTGTCTACCTCACTTGCTTTGGCAATGTTAACACATGTTTCCCATGCCAATAAAGCCCTTGAATTGAATTGAATTGAATTGAGAGAGCCTCCTTCCCTGACCCACATGGGAAAAACCTTCTGAAACACACGCACGTACGTACGTGTATACACACACACCCTCCACCCGTATCCTGCCAGATTCAACCAACTCCGAAGCAGTCAGAGACACAGGATCTCCTCTCACCTGATCTTCCCAAACAACACATGTATAAATAATGACAGTGATGTCAAGTTACAATACGTCCTGTATTTTTGGTTTTATGCCCATGTTGTCAGTGACAGATTAGGAACAACACACCTGATATTGTTTCTCCCTAGCACCAGTGGGTAGTGTTCAGCGTTCCTTAGAGTACCTGGTCACACCCAGGTCACACAATAATACATATGGCATTTAGCAGACGCTTTCACACAAAGTGACTTACAGTCACGCAGGCATACATTTTATGTTTGGGTGGTCCTGGGAATAGTCCCTTACAGTACATAGATGACAATGACGTATGTCTTCTCTGAAACAACAACCCTGATATTCCTATCACATGAACACCAATGGGCAGTGTTCCATTGAGTAACCTGGTCAGTGGTCACACCCCTATAGTCTACTCTCAGTGTTCCACTGAGTAACCTGGTCAGTGGTCCCACACCTATAGTTTACTCTCAGTGTTCCACTGAGTAACCTGGTCAGTGGTCACACCCCTATAGTCTACTCTCAGTGTTCCACTGAGTAACCTGGTCAGTGGTCACACCCCTATAGTCTATTCTCAGTGTTCCATAGTGTAATCTGGTCAGTGGTCACACCCCTATAGTCTACTCTCAGTGTTCCACTGAGTAACCTGGTCAGTGGTCCCACCCCTATAGTCTACTCTCAGTGTTCCATAGTGTAATCTGGTCAGTGGTCACACCCCTATAGTCTACTCTCAGTGTTCCATAGTGTAATCTGGTCAGTGGTCACACCCCTATAGTCTACTATCAGTGTTCCACAGTGTAACCTGGTCAGTGGTCACACCCCTATAGTCTACTCTCAGTGTTCCACTGAGTAACCTGGTCAGTGGTCACACCACTATAGTCTCCTCTCAGTGTTCCATAGTGTAATCTGGTCAGTGGTCACACCCCTAAAGTCTACTCTCAGTGTTCCACTGAGTAACCTGGTCAGTGGTCACACCCCTATAGTCTCCTCTCAGTGTTCCATAGTGTAATCTGGTCAGTGGTCACACCCCTATAGTATACTCTCAGTGTTCCACTGTGTAACCTGGTCAGTGGTCACACCACTATAGTCTCCTCTCAGTGTTCCATAGTGTAACCTGGTCAGTGGTCACACCCCTATAGTATACTCTCAGTGTTCCACTGAGTAACCTGGTCAGTGGCCACACACCTATAGTCTACTCTCAGTGTTCCACTGAGTAACCTGGTCAGTGGTCACACCCCTATAGTCTACTCTCAGTATTCCACTGAGTAACCTGGTCAGTGGTCACACCACTATAGTCTCCTCTCAGTGTTCCATAGTGTAACCTGGTCAGTGGTCACACCCCTATAGTCTCCTCTCAGTGTTCCATTTCTTCTTCCTCCTCCTTCAGTGTTGGCTGTAAAATGACCAGACCAGCATTGTGTTGTGTAATAAACTATGTCCCAGGGAAAGAGGAGAGCCTGACAAAAGATAAGCTGCATGTCCCTTGTTGACCAAACCTGAGGAGTTGTTGAAGGTCAGGTAAAAGGTACCCAAACATGGAAAGAATTTGTAAATAGCCACCTTTTATACCAGAATCCTCAGTCAGATTGTACTACTCCCACACACACACAACCCGCCTCTCCCCCCTACACACACACGCTCTAACAAGACGTGTCTGCATAGTGTCCTCGAACTTTCAAACAATTTTAAGGCATTTTGACACACATAAAATATGCCCAATATGTCAAAGCCTCAGACGAGGCATGAAGAAATGCCCCTCTCTGACAGTCCTTCTTTGGCCTCGGCGGATGCTAACTCGGAAGAAGCACCAGCATGGTTCAGAATGGAGATGGACACGGTTATAACAAAGATCCAAGAGACACTTTCTGAACGCCTCAGCAAAATGTATGTACTGGTCGATAAACTCCACGAAGACCATATTGACTAACAATATTTCCATGCTACAAGGAACAGTCAATACACTTCTAATTCCATATACATATAATTTAGAATTTAGAACCTAATTCGAGCGATTCTACGCATAGCAGGTAGATCTAGCTTAAAGACTAGCGTCTAAGGATATGGGTTCTTTAACTCCCTCAGTTGGGGAGGGGGTTGGGTGGGTTTGTGGTAGGGTCAGGTTTTCAGCTCACGAGATGTTTACTACGTTATACTTTCATCATTTAATTTTGTACACATTATATTTACTCAAAGCTATTTTGTTCATTTTCTTTTCTCTATTTCTTTTTTATTTAAAGATGTTGGCACCTAATAACTATACAGTTATGACACTTAACATTAGGGGTACTAAATGCCCAGTCACTTAACATTAGGGGTACTAAATGCCCAGTCACTTAACATTAGGGTACTAAATGCCCAGTCACTTAACATTAGGGGTACTAAATGCCCAGTCACTTAACATTAGGGGTACTAAATGCCCAGTCACTTAACATTAGGGGTACTAAATGCCCAGTCAAGCGCAAACACATTCTGAATTATCTAAAGCAGCATGAGGTTGATATAGCTCTTCTTCAGGAGACACACCCGACTGACTGAGCATGATAGACTGAAGAGAGAGTGGGTGTGCCAAGTGTACTATTAATCTTTCACCTCTCAGGCAAGAGGGGTGGCCATACTCATTAATAAGCATTGCCCCTTTCAGAAACAATCTCAGATTAAAGACAAAGGGGGTAGGTTTGTGATCCTTTAAGGTTTCATTAACATGGAGCCCATTACCATTGTGAATGTGTATGGGCCTAACCATGATGATCCTACATTTTACCAAGACATCTTTTAGAAGTTTACGTGCCCATCATCAGAGATAATAATGGCAGGGGATTTTAACTTGATACTGGACCCTTCCAGTGATAGATCTTCCTCTAATAGTATCAACCTAATACAGGCAGCTAAAATGTTAAAAGCAGAAATGAAACACTTTGAACTTGTAGACTTATGGAGATTTCACAAGCAAAAGGTTAAAGAATACTCATTTTACTCCCATGTCCATAACAGTTACTCTAGAATGGACGTATGTTTTTATTCCTGCAGCCAAGGGAAGTTTAACTACTGGGTGTAAGTACTTACCAAGATGTATATCAGATCATTCTGCCCTGCTGACTTCAGTACCCGTCAGTAGAGCACAGCCACCCTCAAGAAGATGGAGGTTTGGCACATACTTACTAAATAATCCCACATTTGTAACATTTCTCAACACTCATATAGACATATTTTTTAGCGCCAATAACAACTCTGCCTCCCCCCTAATTTTATGGGAAGCTCTCCTTGCATATCTGAGGGGGCAAATCATATCCTTTAGTTCAGGTGCAAGTAAGATGTATAAGGCTCAAGTAAATTCGTTGGAGAATGAAATTAGTGATCTGGAAAATTAACATAATGTAACATTTGACGACTCAACTCTACAAAAATTAGACTCAAAGCGATTGGAACATAACACACTGGCGATCCATAAAGTGGAAAATGCTCTTAGGAGAACAAAACAAAACTACTACGAACATGGAGATAAAGCAGGAAAGTTGCTTGCTTGGCAGATAAGACGAGAGGATGCAAGTAGAGTTATCAGCTCTATTAAGCTACCCAATAACACAGTTGTTCACAGTCCTGAGGAAATTAATCTAGTCTTCAGCGAGTCTTATGAAACATTGTACAAGTCTGAAGGGGATGCCCCTGCCACAATGCATGGGTTTTTAAACCAACTCAATGTACAAACTTTAACTGATGAGGATAGAGAGAACTTGGAGCTCTAGATTACGTCAGAGGAAATGAGGGAATCCATTTTCAACACCGCTGGGGGGAAATCACCAGGGTTAGACGGATTCCCTATTGATTTCTATCGATCCTTTTTACCCAAACTAATTGAGCCTCTTTGCAGTATGTTTAATTATGCCATAGAGACAGAAAAGCTCCCAGACACACTTGAACAGGCACTGGTCACAGTTTGGTCAAACCTGGGAAAGATCCTCTGCTTTGTGGGTCGTATAGACCAATATCTCTATTGAACACTTCATATTCAAGATTCTTGCGAAACTCATCGCTCTTAGACTGGATAATTTTCTTCCGGACTTGGTTGATATGGACCAAACATGCTTTGTAAGAAACCGCTCAATTCCTGATAATATCAGAAGATTATTTAATATTATGCGTTATGTAGAGAATGACCAAGAATCTGTAGTGGCGGCTTCATTAGATGCGGAAAAAGCTTTTGACCACATAGAATGGAACTACCTGTTTGAAATTTTACAGAGGATGAATATTGGACCTAAGTATGTAGGTCTGATTAGATTACTGTACAAATGTCCGGTAGCTCAGATCCTGACTAATGGAAACATTTCCTCACAGTTCTCTCTATCACGTGGCACAAGACAGGGTTGTCCCGCTAGTCCTCTCCTTTTTTTTTTGGCTGTAGAGCCACTGGCAGAAGGTTTTAGATCTCATCCATTCATCCATGGTGTTCGTATAGGTGGGCCTGAACATCTGGTCTCGCTATATGCCGAGGACATGTTACTTTACCTCACTAAACCAGACATTTCACTCCGAGCATTAGTTGACATCCTGAAAGAATATGGGACCTTTTCAGGATATAAAATAAACCTATTGAAGAGTATAGTTATGCCTAGTAACAGGGCAGCTATGCAGAACCTAATCTTAGACCAACTGTTTTCTTGGAAACCACAGAAAATGACATATCTTGGATTGCAAATTCCCTCTGAAATGATTAAGACATATAAACTGAACTATACTCCACTTCTCAAAAAGGTTGGGGAAGAACTGGATAGATGGCGGGATTTATCAATTTTTCTCATTGGGCGGGTCAATTGTGTAAAGATGAATTTATTACCAAAATTCTTGGACCTTTTTCAAACCTTGCCCTTTCCTATTCCCAATGTTTTTTTCAAACAACTTAATAGGAAGATTTCTTCATTTCCGTGGAAAGGGAAACCCCCCCAGAGTGAAACTCACAACTTCATGCAAACCATACTCAGAAGGAGGACTCACTCTACCTGACATCCAGTTGTATTACTGGGCATCTCAGTTAAACTGTGTGGATATGGCAAGATACAACAACAAGTTCACCCTCTTGGAGACAGATAGAGGAGGAGTGTCTGACCCCTGCTACATTGGCATCTGTACTTATATTAGCCCACCTAAAGCTTTGCTAGGTCTCATAAACAACCCTTTCATTAAAAACCCTTCAAATATATGGATTGAAGTCTGTAAACAAACAGAAGGGCTCAGATCTATATATGAACAAACACCTTTCTATAATAACCCCATCTTACCCAAAGCCCTGAGAGATGGTACTACATTTTCTTGGTTCAACAAAGGAATGAAAACATTTGGTAATCTCTAAAGAGAAGGAGAACTACTGTCCTTTCAACAACTGGCATCTCATTTTCAGTTATCTCAAGCGCATTTCTTCAAGTACCTACAGGTTAGACATTACATTGCCACTCAGCAGGGAGGTAGGATTCAGCCCATGAGGAAACCTAAAACTGATAAACTGTGGTTGGAAAGAAAAGGGGTAAAAGGTTTCATTTCCTACATGTACTCTGGTCTTCAAGCTCTGTTGGGGAACGATGAACCTCTGAAAGCTTGCATGAAGTGGCATGATGATCTTGGTCTCATTTTTGAGGATGAGAAATGGAGAAAGCTCTTTTTAGATGCTCAGCGTCTTTCATTTAACACAAGGCACAAGTTGATGCAATTCATTTTTTTTTACATAGGGTCTACTTTACACCAAAGAGACTGGATAAGATCACTTCTAAATATTTAACATTTTGCCCAAGGTGTAAAACAGGAGTGGGCACACTTATGCACATGTTTTTGTCCTGCCCTGAACTAAGCAATTATTGGAAAGACATTCAGATCTTATCACAGGTCACTAATATGACGGTACCACTAGATCCTTCCCTTATTCTTCTTGGAGAAGATGCTGTTCTACCAGTTAATATTTGTAGCAAAACCAGATTCATTAAACTGGCAGTCATTGCAGCCAATAAATGCACAGCTATTATATGGAAGAGTAACACTCCACCAAGCAAGCAGATGTGTGTTGAATGATGTATTTTCTAGCATGGAATGTGAAGGTCATTCAGTTTCTTTTGTTGTTGTTAATCAGAGAGGCTAATACCGGTAGAGGGGAGGGAGGGGGGTGTTCCTGTATTAGGGAGGGAAGGGTTTTGCACGGTGTGCCCCCATGTAGCATGGTGTTTTGTGTAGGTGGAAGGAATAACGGGGTATTATCTGTGTCATATTTTGATGATTGTTAAATTGTAAAAAAATAAAATAATAATAAATATATTGTACAAGAAAAACAACCACATATGCTACATGCTGCAGCTATCTTCTCTAATGTGTTTATGAATAAACAACCACATATGCTACATGCTGCAGCTATCTTCTCTAATGTGTTTATGAATAAACAACCACATATGCTACATGCTGCAGCTATCTTCTCTAATGTGTTTATTAATAAACAACCACATATGCTACATGCTGCAGCTATCTTCTCTAATGTGTTTATGAATAAACAAACAAGACATTTCCTGGTTAATAGCAGTAGATTTCCGTCTGTGGGGTGAAACACACACACACACGTCTCTAACTCCGTCTCGTCTGTGGGGTGAAACACACACACACACGTCTCTAACTCCGTCTCGTCTGTGGGGTGAAACACACACGTCTCTAACTCCGTCTCGTCTGTGGGGTGAAACACACACACACACGTCTCTAACTCCGTCTCGTCTGTGGGGTGAAACACACACACACACGTCTCTAACTCCGTCTCGTCTGTGGGGTGAAACACACACACACACGTCTCTAACTCCGTCTCGTCTGTGGGGTGAAACACACACACACACGTCTCTAACTCCGTCTCGTCTGTGGGGTGAAAACACACTGCTAACAAACAATTTAATCAAGTGGGAGGAACGGCAGAGACGAATACATGATTCATCAGAGAGAGGGGGCGGAGGCCCTACCTACATTTCCTGGCTAGAGCGAGTCGAAGGAGAGCCACCTCTGGTTCTCAGCCCTCAGAATCTGTAAACACTGGGCTGTGATCCCAAATGGCACTCTATCACTGTCGGCTAGGGCCCACAGTGCACTATAGGGAATAGGGTGCATTTGGGACACAGCCCGGGGCTTTTTCCACAGATGTGACGATAATCCTGATGAAAATGATGTTTCTCCTCCTCCCCTCCCATTCCCTCGTTCTCTCTCCCCTTCATCTGTTTATCCAGTCATAACTACAGTAGCAAGGAGCAAGACGGCTGGTTGGTCCAGTCATAACTACAGTAGCAAAGAGACAGACGGCTGGTTGGTCCAGTCATAACTACAGTAGCACTGAGACAGACGGCTGGTTGGTCCAGTCACAACTACAAGGAGACAGACAGCTGGTTGGTCCAGTCATAACTACAGTAGCAAGGAGACAGACGCCTGGTTGGTCCAGTCACAACTACAGTAGCAAGGAGACAGAAGGCTGGTTGGTCCAGTCACAACTACAGTAGCAAGGAGAAAGACGGCTGGTTGGTCCAGTCATAACTACAGTAGCAAGGAGACAGACGGCTGGTTGGCAGACAAAATAGAACAGCAGAAGCACATTCTGACAAGAAAGCTCTCTCTTCATCTCTCCATCTCTCTCTCTCCTTCTCTTTATCTCTCTCTCTCATCTCTCTTCTAGTTCTCGTTCTCTTGTTTATGTGTGTATGGCTGTGAATTGTTTTGGGATGTGTGAGAGTGTTGTTTATGTGTGTTGGTAGGAGTGTGTTATCTGTGTGACGTGTGAGTGTGACGGTCACACAGTAAATATTCCCTACTTCATAACATCCTCAGAACGGAGGAGGCTTCCAGCTGTCATGAACAACAGAGCGTTATGGTCATCAACCGGTCATCAACCGGCACATTGAGACGTCATAAGCAAGTAAGCACTTCATCAGTTAATATCCTCTGTTTCATAACATACCAATAACATTTTACACCTGCAAAGTCCCACCGCCCTTCTCTCTTAATTCTCCTTAACCTCAATGCAGTCAACCACCCTCCATTACTGTACACTGTATCAACTTCACATAACACCCCTCTGGCCCCACTAAAATGGTACGTTCCGGCCTTGCTGTCTTCATAAACACATATTGAGGGTCAGCCACAGGTCAGAGCCATTCTACTCCCCAGCAGGTGAGTTATGAGGGAGGGGCCACTGTAGGACAGGGCTGTAAGGTGACACTGGGCTGGAATACAAAGGACAGAGAGAGAAGTAGGGGGGGGGTGTAAGGGGGAGAGAGAAGCAGTAGAGAAAGAGACAGAAAGAGAGAGAGAGAGACAGAAAGAGAGAGAGACAGAAAGAGAGAGAGACAGAAAGAGAGAAAGAAGGGTAGAGATGTGGGATGCAGAGCGCTGTCAGAGTGTTTGCCAGACAGAGAGGTGGTGGATTCTATTTTAGCCCACTGTGTGTGTGTGTGTGTGTGTGTGTGTGTGTGTGTGTGTGTGTGTGTGTGTGTGTGTGTGGTAAACTATGCTTGGCCCCTGACAAGGACAGCACAGTGTCAGAGCCTTATTTAGAAAGAGGGAGCACCCAGGACCTCGCTCTGAGGTCACACACACACAGACAGGCTGATCTCTGTTTAGGCTTTCATAGATGGCCTCACATTCACCGCTTGTAATAATTGTAAACACCACACAAGCCAGTCATAAACTCTGGCAGCTCTGTCTCCATGTCCGGCAGAGGAAGAGAGATACTCTTTATGGTTACCAGGGTAGCAACTAATGTTGAGCTAAAAACACCACCTACCCATACAACTATTTAATAAAGTGGAGGATAGAAAATAGACAAACAAGCCCTGAACCAACAGCTCAAGAAAATATTGACAAAATAAACTAAAGTAAAGTCAAATAATCTAATCAAGTAACACAAGAAAATGTCATAACAATAACGAGGTTATATACAGGGGGTACCGGTACCGAATCAGTGTGCGGGGGAACAGGTTAGTTGAGGTAGTTTGTCCATGCAGGTAGGGGTAAAGTGAATATGCATGAATAATAAACAGCCAGTAGCAGCAGTGTAAAAACAAAAGGGGATATCAATGTAAATAGTCCGGTGGCCGTCTTATGTTTTGGGGGTAGAAGCTGTTAAGGAGCCTTTTGGACCTAGACTTGGTGCTCCGGTACCGCTTGCCGTGTGGTAGCAGAGAGAACAGTCACTGACTTGGGTGACTGGAGTCTCGACAATTTTTTGGGGCCTTCCTCTGACACCGCCTGGTATATATTCAGAACCAAAAGTGTGCGTGTCTTGATTGTTGACCAATGACCAGTCATCAGCTTTGGCACGCAAAAGTTCATAAAAGCACACCAATCTGGCATATCCAGACTAGTGGCCAGAAATAACTTGATTCATTTCCTCAAGTTTTGCCTGGAAAAGCCAGATTAGGCCTCCAGTTATATGATCCATATGAAACACAGTTTAGCAGTCTACTACTGACTACTACTGCCAGAACAAGTATCGGGTACCTGGCCATTTGACTGATCATTTTAATATTCCAGAAAGACCTAGTTTGGCTTTTGGCGACATGTCTAAAGAGAAGCAGCCTGTAACACCTTCATTATTAGCAGATGAAGATGTTGCATTCTGGGAAATGTCTTCCGATATTTGTGAGGAAGAACAGGGCTCCCAGGCTGAGCCCTCCTCAGGCAGGCTGCCCTTCAAAGTGACGGCGATCCTGCAACCCAACTACAGGTAAGTGTGTGATTTAGCTCTGGACTCCAGAGAAGTGACATGATATACATCATGACTTAATAGTGGCGGCTAACCTCAATTCCTTTCAGCTCCAAATGCAGGCGTAAAACGCGGTTTATTTCGGTGTGGCATTCTTGCGTTTTTGAAAATGAATCATCGTGTATGTCTGTAATGACAGGCTACATTGTGCCACAGGTTCGCCCCCCCCCCCCCCTCCCCCTTTCTGGGGGTCAGGGATCAAAACGTTTGAAAGTCCCGGGGATGCTTGATAGCGGCAATAAATGAATTGTGTTGGTGATAATAAGTGCAGCATTTATTCCTGTTCAAAATAGCTTTGCTAAATATTTTCCTCGTTAGATTTGTCAGCTTTCCCCTCCACTTGTAATAATTGCGCGACGCGTCTGTGAGGGGTCTGTCAGGGGTCTGTGAGGGGTCTGTGCACGGCCCTGCTTCCAGGGAACCAAGTGCTGCTCTGCTCTACCAAGACAGCTGCATTCCCTATGTATGACCAAATTAATTGATCTGGACATTTCAAGGCCCTACTTTACCACACACTTCATCTTGGTAGAGGGCCCAGCCAGAGTATGTGTGTGGCATGACTTTAAACATGCTATCCAGCTGTCAAACAGTGTGTGTGTGTGTGTGTGTGTGTGTGTGTGTGTGTGTGTGTCCGTGTGTGTGTGTCCGTGTGTGTGTGTCCGTGTGTGTATGTGTGTGCTTGCTAAAGAGGATGGAGAATTCAACCCCTGTGGATTAGAGTGGACGAAAACACATGCTCAGATCTCTCTTTTCTCGCTTCCTCTCTCTCCCTCCCTCGTTGTCGTTCCAGGCAGAGGATCCAGGGATTGTGTGGGCAGAGGGAGATTGGTACGCGTGTGTGTCCATGTGTGTGTGTGTGTGTGTGTGTGAATAGCATGAAGTGGCTCCAAGTCTTCTAGAAACTGTTTGTCGTTTGGTGTTTTTCCAGTCTAATGGCTAAGGTGAGGATTCAGGGGAGATCTTTCACACATGGTTGATAAATGGTTTAATGTGAAGTCGCCTGTAGTTTGGCTGGCTACTCATGGTCTATTTTAGAGCCAGTGGTGACTACAGGAGAACACAGCTGTTGGAGGAGTGATGGAAGGAGGGTGAAAAGAGGAATACAGGAAGGTGGGGAGGAAAGGAGGAGGGAGAGAGAGAGGTGGGTAAGAGAAAGGGATAGAATCTGATCCTTATCAAGAGGCAAGGAGGGGTGACGAGAGAGAGGCAAGAGGGGGGGACGAGAGAGAGGCAAGAGGGGTGTAGAGAGAGAGGCAAGAGGGGTGGAGAGAGAGGCAAGAGGGGGAAGAGAGAGAGGCAGGAGGGGGGAAGAGAGAGAGGCAAGAGGGGTGTAGAGAGAGAGGCAAGAGGGGTGGAGAGAGAGAGAGGCAAGAGGGGTGTAGAGAGAGAGAGGCAAGAGGGGTGTAGAGAGAGAGGCAAGAGGGGTGTAGAGAGAGAGGCAAGAGGGGGGAAGAGAGAGAGAGGGAAGAGGGGTGGAGAGAGAGGCAAGAGGGGGAAGAGAGAGAGGCAAGAGGGGTGTAGAGAGAGAGGCAAGAGGGGTGTAGAGAGAGGCAAGAGGGGTGTAGAGAGAGAGGCAAGAGGGGTGGAGAGAGAGGCAAGAGGGGGAAGAGAGAGAGGCAAGGAGGGTGTAGAGAGAGGCAAGAGGGGTGACGAGAGAGAGGCAAGAGGGGTGGAGAGAGAGAGGCAAGAGGGGTGTAGAGAGAGAGAGGCAAGAGGGGTGTAGAGAGAGAGGCAAGAGGGGTGTAGAGAGAGAGGCAAGAGGGGTGGAGAGAGAGAGGCAAGAGGGGTGGAGAGAGAGAGGCAAGAGGGGTGGAGAGAGAGAGGCAAGAGGGGTGTAGAGAGAGAGGCAAGAAGGGGTGACGAGAGAGAGGCAAGAGGGGTGACGAGAGAGAGGCAAGAGGGGTGATGAGAGAGAGGCAAGAGGGGTGGAGAGAGAGAGGGAAGAGGGGTGTAGAGAGAGAGGCAAGATGGGTGGGGAGAGTGAGGCAAGAAGGGGTGTAGAGAGAGAGGCAAGAAGGGGTGACGAGAGAGAGGCAAGAGGGGTGTAGAGAGAGAGGCAAGAGGGGTGGAGAGAGAGAGAGGCAAGAGGGGTGTAGAGAGAGAGGCAGGAGGGGTGTAGAGAGAGAGGCAAGAGGGGTGTAGAGAGAGAGGCAAGAGGGGTGACGAGAGAGACAAGAGGGGTGGGGAGAGTGAGGCAAGAAGGGGTGTAGAGAGAGAGGCAAGAGGGGTGTAGAGAGAGAGGCAAGAAGGGGTGACGAGAGAGAGGCAAGAAGGGGTGGAGAGAGAGAGGCAAGAGGGGTGGAGAGAGAGAGGCAAGAAGGGGTGACGAGAGAGAGGCAAGAGGGGTGTAGAGAGAGAGGCAAGAGGGGTGGGGAGAGTGAGGCAAGAAGGGGTGTAGAGAGAGAGGCAAGAGGGGTGTAGAGAGAGAGGCAAGAGGGGTGTAGAGAGAGAGGCAAGGGGGGTGGAGAGAGAGAGGCAAGAGGGGTGTAGAGAGAGAGGCAAGAGGGGTGTAGAGAGAGAGGCAAGAGGGGTGTAGAGAGAGAGGCAAGGGGGGTGGAGAGAGAGAGGCAAGAGGGGTGTAGAGAGAGAGAGGCAAGAGGGGTGTAGAGAGAGAGAGGCAAGAGGGGTGGAGAGAGAGAGGCAAGAGGGGTGTAGAGAGAGAGAGGCAAGAGGGGTGGAGAGAGAGAGGCAAGAGGGGTGTAGAGAGAGAGGCAGGAGGGGGAAGAGAGAGAGGCAAGAGGGGTGTAGAGAGAGAGGCAAGAGGGGTGGAGAGAGAGAGGCAAGAGGGGTGGAGAGAGAGAGGCAAGAGGGGTGGAGAGAGAGAGGCAGGAGGGGTGATGAGAGAGAGGCAAGGGGGGTGGAGAGAGAGAGGCAAGAGGGGTGGAGAGAGAGAGGCAGGAGGGGTGAAGAGAGAGAGGCAAGAGGGGGGAAGAGAGAGAGGCAGGAGGGGGAAGAGAGAGAGAGACAGGAAGGGACGAGAAGATGAGGGAGAAAAAGAGGGGAGAAGAGAAGGGTAAGGGGGTTGGAGAGGAAGACAGGGAGGGAGAGAAGGAGAGAAGGGGAGGGTGTATTCAGACACCCATCTGCAGTGTGAGACCACCAGAGCCCAGTAATTCAAAAAGATGGTACTCTGAGTGATGAGATATTTATACATTAATATGATCGCTCCCTCTCTCTCTCTCTTTCTGATCTCTCTCACCCTTTCTCTCTCTCTCCCTTTCACTTTCTCTTTCTCTCTCTTTCATCCTCTTTCTTTATGGCTTATCCCCCACCCCCCTCTCTAACTCTCTTTCTCTCTCGTTTCCCTTGATACTTGCTCTCTGCATATTCTCTCTCATTTCCTTCATTCTATTTGTTGAGTGTCAAGTCAAATGGCTCTACTGTTATGCCATCAGAGAAAGTGTTGCCCCCCCCCCCCCTCACTCTCTGTCACATTTGCATTTCCTGTTTTCGTCTTTCAGTGGAAGCGAAGGGCAAACAAGGCCACCAACTAAGCAACGCTGTGCCAGAGCCTCATTTAGACTGGGGGAGCACCGAGAACCCAGTCCTTCTCTCTCTTAGGACACACACACATACACACACAGTCTTGGACAGCTAACCTTGTGGGGCCACGCAATTCAGTCCCATTCAAAATCCTATTTTCCCTAACCCCTAAACCTAACCCTAAACCTAACCGTAACCCTAACCCATAATTTGACCCTTACCCTAACCCTTTACCCAAAAACCTAACCTTAAACCTAACCCTAAACCTAATTCTAGCTCCTAACCCTAGCTCCTAACCCTAAACCTAACCCTAGCTCCTAACCCTAAACCTAACCCTAACCTAATTCTAGCTCCTAACCCTAGCTCCTAACCCTAAACCTAACCCTAGCTCCTAACCCTAACCCTAACCTTAAACCTAACCCTAGCTCCTAACCCTAACTCTAGCTCCTAACCCTAAACCTAGCTCCTAACCCTAACCCTAGCTCCTAACCATAACCCTAAACCTAACCCTAGCTCCTAACCCAAACCCTAAACTTAACCCTAGCTCCTAACCCTGAACCTAACCCCTAACCCAACCCTAAAGGTAATTCTAACAGTAATTCTAACCTTAACCCTAAACCTAACCCTAGCTCCTAAACCTAACCCTAGCTCCTAAAACTAACCCTAGCTCCTAAACCTAACTCTAGCTCCTAAAACTAACCCTAATCCTTAAGGTAATTGTAACAGTTATTCTAACCTTAACCCTAAACCCCTAGAAACAGCATTTAACCTTGTGGGGACTAACAAAATGTCCCCAGTTGGTCAAATTTGTGTTTGTTTACTATTCTGGTGGAGACTTCTGGTCCCCTCAAGAAGAGTGAAACACGTCCACACACACACACCCCTTTCTCTACTGTGGTGCAACAGCTGTGGTCTACAGTGTCAGCAGTGCCGCTGGATCAGAGTGAACCAACCAACCAGGCTACATCAGATACCTCCGCCTCAGTTAGTGAACCGGTCCCAAGGGGTGTTTCTCAATAGTCTTTGTTTGCTTCCTCATATCCTCTCCTTGATGATCTACATCGATGTGAAAGGACTAGTCTCTGCACTGAATTTACAGACCCAGTCGTGTTCAATGATGTTAGGAGGAAAGGACACATTTTGAAAGTGAGATCGACCCTTGAGAAACGACTGAGTGTGTATTTGTATTTACTATGGATCCCCATCAGCAGCTACTCTTCCTGGGGTCCAGCAACATTAAGGCCGTTATAAAGCGATGCTGTGCTGCTATTCTCATTGACGTGGCCAAAGCTTTAGATACGGTAGACCAGTGGTTCCCAAACGTTTTATAGTCCCGTACCCCTTCAAACATTCATCCTCCCTCTGCCTACTCCTTCAAACATTCAACCTCCAGCTGCCTACTCCTTCAAACATTCAACCTCCGGCTGCCTACTCCTTCAAACATTCAACCTCCAGCTGCCTACTCCTTCAAACATTCAACCTCGAGATGCCTACTCCTTCAAACATTCAACCTCCGGCGGCTGCCTACTCCTTCAAACATTCAACCTCCGGCTGCCTACTCCTTCAAACATTCAACCTCCAGCTGCCTACTCCTTCAAACATTCAACCTCCAGCTGCCTACTCCTTCAAACATTCAACCTCCAGATGCCTACTCCTTCAAACATTCAACCTCCGGCTGCCTACTCCTTCAAACATTCAACCTCCGGCTGCCTACTCCTTCAAACATTCAACCTCCAGCTGCCTACTCCTTCAAACATTCAACCTCCAGCTGCCTACTCCTTCAAACATTCAACCTCCGGCTGCCTACTCCTTCAAACATTCAACCTCCAGCTGCCTACTCCTTCAAACATTCAACCTCCAGCTGCCTACTCCTTCAAACATTCAACCTCCAGCTGCCTACTCCTTCAAACATTCAACCTCCAGCTGCCTACTCCTTCAAACATTCAACCTCCAGCTGCCTACCCCTTCAAACATTCAACCTCCAGCTGCCTACTCCTTCAAACATTCAACCTCCAGCTGCCTACTCCTTCAAACATTCAACCTCCAGCTGCCTACCCCTTCAAACATTCAACCTCCAGCTGCCTACTCCTTCAAACATTCAACCTCCAGCTGCCTACTCCTTCAAACATTCAACCTCCGGCTGCCTGCTCCTTCAAACATTCATCCTCCCTCTGCCTACTCCTTCAAACATTCAATCTCCAGCTGCGTACCCCCTCTAGCACCAGGGTCAGCGCACTCTCAAATTTATTTTTTTTGTTGCAATCATTGTAAGCCTGCCACACACACTATACAATACATTTATTAACCATTAGAATGAGTGTGAGTTTGTCACAACCCAGCTCGTGGGAAGTGACAAAGAGGTCTTATAGGACCAGGGCACAATTAATAATATAATAATAATCAAAAATGTTGATCTTTATTTAGCCATCTTACATATAAAAACCTTATTTCTTCATTGAAAATGGTGAATAACTCACCACAGGTTAATGAGAAGGGTGTGATGCTTCGCTATAACACATTAGACATTGTCCATAAGCTTGAGTTCATTTGCACACAAAAAATCATACAATGTTGGAAAGACCTGTGTGTTGTCCTTGTTAATGCAGACAGAGAATAGATCCAACTTCTTAATCAGAGCCTCAACTACATTGAATACAGAGTCCCTGTTATCGTAGATTCAGATTATTCAGGCGAGAAAAAACATCACCCAGATAGGCCAGTCGTGTGAGAAACTCGCCATCATGCCAGCGGTCAGACAAGTGAAAATTATGGTCAGTAAAGAAAACTTTAAGCTCATCTCTCAATTAAAAAAAACGTGTTAATACTTTGCCCCTTGATTACCAGCACACTTCTGTATGTTGTAAAAGTGTTACATGGTCGCTGCCCTTATCACTGCATAATGCAGAAAATACACAAGAGTTCAGGGGCCTTGCTTTAACAAAGTTAACCATTTTCACTGTAGTGTCTAAAACGTCTTTCAAGCTATCAGGCATTCCCTTGGCAGCAAGAGCCTCTCGGTGGATGCTGCAGTGTGTGGATGCTGCAGTGGACCCAAGTAGAGTCGGGAGCAACTGCTTGCACACGTTACCACTGAACTATGTCTCCCTGTCATGGCTTTTGCGCCATCAGTACAAATACCAACACATCTTGACCACCAAAGTCCATTTGATGCCACAAACCTGTCCAGTACTTTAAAAATATCCTCATGTTGTTCTGGTTTCCAGTGGTTTGCAGAAGAAGATGTCTTCCTTAATTGACCCCCCATAAACATAACGGACATATACCAGGAGCTGTGCCAGGCCCTCCACGTCTGTTGACTCATCCAGCTGTAACGCATATAATTCACTGACTTGTATGTGAAGCAGTAGTTGTTTCAAATCATCTCCTGCCATGTCACTGATGCGTCATGAAAAAGTGTTGTTTTTTTGGCCTTTTCCCCCAGCATTGTCCCAGCCATCTCCGCGGCATTAGGAAGACTGAAGTCCTCCACAATAGTATAGGGCTTGTCTGTCCTAGCCACTCGGTAACTCACCATATAAAACACTTCTAGCCCATTATTATGAATTGTATCTGTTGCTTTAATACATTTCTTACTACTCAAAAGTTGTCTTAATTCTCGCTCAAAAAACTCCTGTGGCTTATTTTTCAAATTGGCATGTTTTGTTTGTAAATTTCTGCTCAAGAGTGAAAAACAAAATGTAAATGTGAATCACATTTTTATTTGGAGTACCCCCGATGGCAGTTTGGGAATACCTGCGGCAGACCATTCCATTCTTGTGGGCCAGTTAAGAAGTATTGGTATCGCTGAGGGGTCTTTGGCCTGGTTTGCGAACTACTTCTCTCAAAGAGTGCAGTGTATAATGTCAGAAAACCTGCTGTCTCAGCCACTGCCTGTCACCAAGAGAGTACCCCAAGGCTCGATCCTAGGCCCCACGCTCTTCTCAATTTACATCAACAACATAGCTCAGGCAGTAGGAAGCTCTCTCATCCATTTATATGCAGATGATACAGTCTTATACTCAGCTGGCCCCTCCCCGGATTTTGTGTTAAATGGTCTACAACAAAACTTTCTTAGTGTCCAAGAAGTTCTCTACCCTTAACCTTGTTCTGAACACCTCCAAAACAAAGGTAATGTTGTTTGGTAAGAAGAATGCCCCTCTTCCTACAGGTGTTATTACTACCTCTGAGGGTTTAGAGTTTGAGGTAGTCACCTCATACAAGTGCTGTCCTTCTCTCAGCACATATCAAAGCTGCAGGCTAAAGTTAAATCTAGACTTTGTTTCCTCTATCATAATCGCTCCTCTTTCACCCCAGCTGCCAAACTAACCCTGATTTAGATGACCATCCTACCCATGCTAGATTACGGAGACATAATTTATAGATCGGTAGGTAAGGGTGCTCTCGAGCGGCTAGATGTTCTTTACCATTTGACCATCAGATTTGCCACCAATTCTCCATATTGGACACAGCACTGCACTCTATACTCCTCTGTAAACTGGTAATCTCTGTATACCCGTCGCAAGACACACTGGTTGATGTTTATTTATAAAACCCTCTTAGGCCTCACTCCCCCCTTTCTGAGATATCTACTGCAGCCCTCATCCTCCACATACAACACCTGTTCAGCCAGTCACATTCTGTTAAAGGTCCCCAAAGCACACACATCCCTGGGTCGCTCCTCTTTTCAGTTCACTGCAGCTAGCGACTGGAACGAGCTGCAACAAACACTCAAACTGGACAGTTATATCTCAATCTTTTCATTCAAAGATTCAATCATGGACTGTGCCCAATAATGTTTGTACCATGTTTTGTGCTGTTACCATGTTGTGTTGCTACCATGCTGTTGTTATGCTGTGTTGCTACCATGCTGTGTTGTCATGTGTTGCTACCTTGCTATGTTGTTGTCTTAGGTCTCTCTTTACGTAGTGTTGTCTCTCTTGTTGTGATGTGTGTTTTGTCCTATATTTATATTGTGTTTATTATTATTTTTTAAATCCCAGGCCCCCGTCCCTACAGGAGGCCTTTTGCCTTTTGGAAGGCCGTCATTGTGAATCAGAATATGTTCTTAACTGACTTGCCTAGTTAAATAAAGGTTAAAAAATATATATTAAAAAAACAATGTCAAACATTACAATACATTCGCAACACACTAAGTGTGTGCCCTCAGGAGCCTTCTCCACTACCACATATCTACAACACATAATCCATGTGTACGTGTGTGTACAGTGCGTATGTTATCGTGTGTGTGTATGCATGTGTCTGTGCCTATGTTAGTGTTGCTTCACAGTCCCCGCTGTTCCATAAGGTGTATTTGATCTGTTTAAATGTAATTTTACTGCTTGCATCAGTTACTTGATGTGGAATAGACTTCCCCCTTTGTGGCACCTGACCACACGGCTGAACAGTAGTCCAAGTGAGACAAAACTAGTCTGTAGGACCTGCCTTGTTGATAGTGCTGATAAGGCAGAGCAGTGCTTTATTATGGACAGACTTCGCTCCATCTTCAATCAAATCAAATCTTGTTGGTCACATACACGTGTTTAGCAGATGTTATTGCGGGTTTAGCTTTAACACTTGTGTTTCTAGCTCCAACAGTGCAGTAATATCTAACAATTTCACAACAATACATACAATACACAAATCCAAAGTAAAAAAATTGAATTAAGAATATATAAATATGTGGGCGAGCAATGTCGGAGTGGCATAGACTAAGATACAGTAGAATAGAGTAGAATATATTATATACATATGAGGTGAGTAATGCAAAATATGTAAACATTATTAAAGTGACCAGTGTTCCATTATTAAAGTGGCCAGGGATTTCAAGTCTATGTATATAGGGCAGCAGACTCTAAGGTGCTACTGATGGCTATTGAACAGTCTGACGGCCTTGAGATGGAAGCTGTTTTTCAGTCTCTCGGTCCCTGCTTTGATGCACCTGTACTGACCTCACCTTCTGGATGATTTCGGGGTGAACAGGCAGTGGCTTGGGTGATTGTTGTCCTTAATGATAATTTTGGCATTCCTGTGACATTGGGTGTTGTAGGTGTCCTGGAGGGCAGGTAGTTTGCCCCCGGTGAAGCGTTGGGTAGACCGCACCACTCTCTGGAGATTCCTTTCCAGTAGTAGGCGGTGCAGTTGTCGTACCAGGTGGTGATACAGCCCGACAGGATGCTCTCAATTGTGCATTTGTAAAAGTTTGTGATGGTTTTCCTGGCACCACACTCCCAGGGTCCTTACCTCCTCCCTGTAGGCTGTCTCATCATTGTTGGTAATCAGGCCTACTACTGTTGTGTCATCTGCAAACTTCATGATTGAGTTGAAGGCGTGCATGGCCACGCAGACATGGGTGAACAGGGAGTACAGGAGGGGGCTGAGCATGCACCCTTGTGGGGCCCCTGTGTTGAGGATCAGCGAAGTGGAGGTATTGTTTCTTACCTTCACCACCTGGGGGTGGTCCGTCAGGAAGTCCAGGACCCAGTTGCACAGGGCGGGGTTCAGACCCAGGGCCCTGAGCTTAACGATGAGCTTGGAGGGTACTATGGTGTTGAATGCTGAGCTATAGTCCATTAACAGCATTCTTACATAGGTATTTCTCTTGTCCACGATTGCATCGTCCGTGGATCTATTGGGGCAGTAAGCAAATTGAAGTGGGTCTAGGGTGTCAGGTAAGGTATGATCCTTGACTAGTCTCTCAAAGCACTTCATGATGACAGAAGTGAGTGCTACGGGGCGATAGTCATTTAGTTCAGTTACCTTTGATTTCTTAGGTACAGGAACAATGGTGGACATCTTGAAGCACGTGGAGACAGCAGACTGGGATAGGGAGAGATTGAATATGTCCATAAACACTCCAGCCAGCTGGTCTGTACATGCTCTGAGGATGTGGCTAGAGATGCCGTCTGGGCCGGCAGTCTTTTGAGGGTTAACACGATTAAATGTCTTACTCACGTCAGCCACAGAGAAGGAGAGCCCACAGTCCTTGGTAGCGTGTAGGGTGGAACTGTGTTGTCCTTTGTTGTCCGTGGTTATCTGTAGACACTGCCACACTTCTCATGTCTGAGCCGTTTAATTGCGACTCCACTCTGTCTCTATACTGACGTTTTGCTTGTGTTTTGGATCAGCCTTTTGGATCAGCCTCTGGAATCAGTTCAATTGCCCTGGGTGTTACGAACAAAGGATCCTCCAATTCGGGAAAGTTGTATTCCTGGTCGTAATGCTGGTGAGTTACCGCCGCTCTGATATCCAAAAGTTCTTCCCAGCTCTATGTAATAACACAAAAAAATTCTGGGCTAATATTGTAAGAAATAACGTATAAAAAAACGAAATACTGAGAAGTTGCCTAGGAGCTAGAAGCAGGGCTGTCCTATCTGTCTGCACCAGCTACTGTTGTATCAATATGTTTTTACCATGACAGTTTACAATCCAGGGTTACTCCAAGCAGTTTAGTCACCTCAACTTGCTCAATTTCCACATAACTTCCAGATGTGCAGCACACACACAGACCCACTGAGACCCAGAGACCCACACACACACACACCACCCAGTGACCACTAATTCACAACACATAACTCACAACTGATTTGGATTCTTCAGATACCTCAGCCTCAGTCAGGGAACCGTTCCCGAGGGGTGCATCTCTATAGTCTTGGTTTACTTCCTCTCCTTGTCTCCTTTCCTTCACCTTAACTGACGTATTCACAGACCCAGTCATGTTAGCTTGAACGAGGAACACAGCCATCATCTTGAGTTCAGATGAAGATGAGGAGGCTGCAATTGACTATTAAGATACACCCCTTGAGAAATGATTTTGTGAGTTGTTTCACATGAGCAGGTGCAACCCACACACAGCGACACACACACACATACCCACACACCCAGTGAACACACCCACACATAGCGACACAAACACACATACCCAGTGAACACACCCACACATACCCACACACAGCGACACACACACACATACCCACACACCCAGTGAACACACCCACACATACCCACACACAGCGACACACACACATACCCACACACCCAGTGAACACACCCACACACCCATTCCGACCACTAACTCACAACTCCCGGGCTAGCCGCAGAGTAAATGGAGATGGATCAACCAATCATCACTCCATCCTTAGACATCCCTCTAGCAATATGAAGAAACAACAAGGCCTTAGGCATGCCTACCAAATTGTGTATGTCTGTAACTGTCTTCTCTCTCTCTCTCTCACACACACACACACACACACACGATCAAATCAAATGTTTTTGGTCACATACACATATTTTGCAGATGTTATTGTGGGTGTAGCGAAATGCTTGTAAAATGTGTGTATACAAGGTTCTTCTACATGAGCTTATAATGGATTATTATGATTAGTCTCATAATGGTAAAGATCAGGGTTGGTGAGTAAAAGCTGAACCTAGATCAGATATATGCTATATCTGAAGGGACAACTGCTTCCTGAAGCCATTTACTACTGCTGGTTCAGGTAGGCTGTTATAATGGGACTTGACAGTCTGTTAGTCTCTAGGCTCTACATCTGCATTCACTGCACAGACCAACACTCTTAGAGAAAAAGGATTCCAAAAGGGTTCTTCTCCTGTCCCCATAGGAGAACCTTTTTGGTTCCGGTAGAACCCTTTTGGAGTCCAGGTAGAACCCTTTTTGGTTCCGGTAGAACCCTTTTGGAGTCCAGGTAGAACCCTTTTTGGTTCCATGTAGAAGCCTCTGTAGAAAGTTTTCTACATCAAACCCAAAATGGTTTTTACATGGACCCCAAAAGGGTTCTTCAAAATGTTCTCCTATGGGGACAACCGAATACCCCTCTAAGGTTCTGGATCACATTGTGTTGTTGTAAGAGTGTATAAACCAAACAACATGGTCTGAATTGGATGTTTCTATCACTGCAGAATGTAACACTGCAACTCCACTGGAGCAAGTGAAGTGAGTGTAATTCTGCATCTGTAGACACGATAACAACCAAAAACACAAACGAATAGGCCTCTCGGGATAAGTCTGTCTACTTGTCATGGCAGCTCTCAAGAAGTAAAGAATCACGGATTCTGGAACGTCACCTAATATTGAAGATCATAATCGCACGTGAATGATTTTTTTGCGGGAATGAACAGAGAATAGAATTCTGAACCAGCTTGCATTCGGATCGTACTTATTTGGTTTGTGGTTGCTAAAACCATAGGCTAATAGATTATTATAACAATATTCATCACCAATATCATGTCCCTATACATTGGCCTTACCCCCAACTAGGCCTACACATAGGCTACACATGCCGCGTTCAAAACAACTGGGAACTCGGATATCTTCGACTTCCGACTCAAGTGCGTTCCAGACAACTGGGAACTCGGGAAAAAAACGAGCTCCGACTCGTTTTGAACGGTCATCCAACTCAGAATTGACCTAAAGATAACTGACGTCACGGTTTAACCTATAGTTCCCAGTTGTCTTGGAAGAACCAACACACCCATACAGACACCAATCTACATTGCAGTCATACAAGTGCCTTATGACAGACCAGGGGTCTTTGAAAATGCACGTCACTGGCCGATATTCCCCTCTACATTTCCCCACAAGAAAAGGAAAGGCTTTCCTTACCCATCGCCTGTGTTTGAGGTCTCTAGATGCAGATAGTCATGTCAGATATGTATCCGTTCTGTTCGTCCGTCACCGTGTTGAAAAAAGGCAATCTATGCCATTCCAATCCCGTTATCGGAGCCTCCGTTATCAGCCTGGGTGCGCAGATCAAACAGAGAACCCGGCCAGGGTCTCCCGTAATTCCCCCGTTACATATGTATCTTATCAAACAGCTGCATAGTTTCTCGACGCTGCGCTGCGGCGGTGTTTTGCATCAGGGAGCGAGTGTAGGCTAGTATCCTACGGTTTCTCCGTATCTTGCGACGAAGGGGGCTGCCTGCTAGGCTGCAGTGCCTAAGATAGCTGAACGACCACGAATCCCGTGGTACCGTTGGTACGTCTCCGTTTGTTCAGTCGAAGCCAGCCAGCAGGTTCAATCTACCGTTATCCCGGGCAGTGCGCGCCGCATTCGAATACTAGCCACTAATCGATATCTACCGTTGTTCTGTATCTAATGGGAGCATCCGAGAAGAAAAAACGGTTTCGGTGGTGGGGGTGCTGCTGCTGCGCGTGAGGCACGGTCCTCTCTAGCGGGAGATCTGACAAATGGTGCAGGAGAAGATATATCCATCCCGATCCAAGTTGGCTCGAATCGAAGTGATGAGGGAAACTGGACGCGCGCTGTTGTCTTACCCGGTTTTACACCGATTTTGACGTTTTAATGACTCGTCGCTAGCGCTTTCTCCTTTCACTGTTCCGTTATCTGTAAAACAGCCCCTCTTCCTTCTCTCTCTCCCCCCCTCTCTCTCTCTCTCGTGTGAGCCCCGGCCAACAACAGCGCTCGAGCTGCACCGAATATGACGCCTTTCCGCTCATATGAAGAGGACAGGCAACACACCCGTCTCTCTTTCCCCGGTTTCCTTACTTTTCATTTCTCGCTCTCTCTCTGGTGGGTGAAATTAGTAGCAGGGGAGAAAAGGGATGGGGGCCGCACGAGACGGCAGCTCCTCCCCGTGCTCGGGTTTGCTTATCACAGGAGCGAGCGGGTGAAAGAGAGAAAGGGAAATATATTTATTGTATATTTTGCTTGCTTTGGCAATGTAAACATATGTATCCCAGGCAGGTAAAGCACTTTGAATTGAGTGGACGACAAGGAGTGCTCGTCGGGGCGAAATAAAGGCGAAATTATAGACTGCGATGGCGGAGCGCCATAATGTAGGTTTTCAAAATGTGTCACTCCTCCACTGTCGTGATACGATGTTTTGACGCACATCAGGCCAACACTCATTCTCTATCTGCGCCAATGTAGCGGTATAACATAATGGTACCGTTACAATGTAAACACACATCTTGTTTCACTGACCCCCCCCCCCCCCCCCCCCCCCCACCCCCGTAGCAAGGAACGCCCTCGTAGTATCCACCATATCCGTTTTAATACAATAGGCCTACAATATAATGGTGGAATTGTCTGTGCAGTCAGCCTGTTTTGAGGGTTTTAACTATGTTTAAATTCGGGGTTTTAACTATGTTTAAATTCATGTCTTGAATCCACAACTGCACAGCAAATTAGACCGTGACCGATGACGGAGTCGGGACATTGTAAAGTAATAGCCTATTTTACTGTATAAAGAGAAAGAGAGAGCGACAGAGAGCTTGTTTCCCTTGAGATGGGTCTGAATCTCAGAACTGAATTCATGGGGGGAGGGGTTACAGCAACACGCGAGGGATAAAGAGCTCTGTCTGTGGAACGAGGACATACATTACTCACACTTTTAACGCCTCAGAACTAAAGCTAAAGACAACCAATATATTTCTGGGAAAAAACTAAAAACGCTCCTTTCTATATCTTTAGACTATGGTGATAGAAATATATAAATTCTAATGATTCCTTTGTTTGGGATGTTTATAGACAATAAACTTGCTGATCGATCAATCCCGATTGCTTTTATAGTAAGCAATACATTTTGATAGATTAAATAATTATTCATACAGCTAATCAACAATCGAGCACGGAAATCTCAACCCTGCACCGGACACTACAGCCCCTACCTTCATGAAGAATGGGTTCAAAACAAATATATATATATTGTTCCAAAGAAATAACTGACATTGAATGTTCCATTCCTCAACCCGCTTTCATAATAACATTGTCACTACTACTGTGTTCTAAATCAGTGTTCCAAATGGCACCCTATTCCCTTTATAGTGCACTTAGTTTAAAAAAAAGTAGTGCACTATATCGGGAATAGGGTGCTTTTTGGGACATACAGACATATGCCTTAAGCTACTTATTTAAAGAGGGTTGACAAAGAAGAGTTGTGTGTAAAGTGTGAGGACTTACTAAATCGGACACTGAATGGGGCTGTAGCTCAAGGCACAAACGTCAGTTTACCTGCTTGTTGAAAGGTGGTCTGCTGAATGAAGGATTGTCAATATTTCTTTCCTTCCTTCTTTCCCGCTAAAAGACAAGTTAGCCGGTCTATCTTTTCCCCTTTCTCTCTCTTCCTCAGAGGTACTTAGTTTCCTCAGTCAGATTCTGCCCAATGAAATCAATGTAATACTAAACCTTGATCACCTAGTTGGCTATTAAGTCATGTATCACTCCTACTGCAAGTGGCTCTGGATAAGAGCGTTGAAGAGCATCTGCTAAATGACTAACGTGCCAAAAGAGGCCGTGGTTGAAGGTTGAAGAGCGTCTGCTAAATATTTCTTTATTCAACTTTTATTTAACTAGGCAAGTCAGTTAAGAACAAATTCTTATTTACAATGACGGCCTAGAAACAGTGGGTCAACTGCCTTGACCCACAGGGGCAGAACGACAGATTTTTACCTTGTCAGCTCAGGGATTTGATCTAGCAACCTTCCGGTTACTGGCCCAACGCTCTCACCACTAGGCTACCTGCCCCCTCAAAATCACTAACATGTCAATGTCAAAGAGGCCGTAGTTGAAGGTTTTGGAAGTCAAAACATCAAGACGACATCGCAGAAGAAGTCACACATTTCAATCATTTAATTTCTCAATGCAGCCGATCTCCAAGGAGACAAAACATACATAGCAAATGTAAAAAGCATTCATAAACATATATAAAGCTTCAGGGTCAATTCCCTTTCAATTCAGGAAGGGAAACGAGATACCTAGTCAGTTGCACAACACAATGCATTCAACTGAAATGTGTCTCCTGTATTTATTTAATCAAACCCCTCTGAATCAAAGGTGCAGGGTGCTGCCTTAATCAATGTCCACGTCAATTAAGTACACTGACATTTCAATTCCAATTCTCTTCCAATACTTTTCAATGAGGGAAATGTGGAATTGGTTCACTTTCTGAAATGACTGGAATTGAAATGGCATTGATTCTAACCTTGACATATACAGTTGAAGTCAGAAGTTTACATACACCTCAGCCAAATACATTTAAACTCAGGTTTTCACAATTCCTGACATTTAATCCTAGTAAAAATTCCCTGTCTCAGGTCAGTTAGGATCACCACTTTATTATAAGAATGAGAAATTTCAGATTAATAGTAGAGAGAATGATTTATCTCCACTTTTCTTTCTTTCATCACATTCCCAGTGGGTCAAAAGTTTACATACACTCAATTAGTATTTGGTAGCATTGCCTTTAAATTGTTTAACTTGGGTCAAACGATTCGAGTAGCCTTCCACAAGCTTCCCACAATAAGTTGGGTAAATTTTGGCCCACTCCTCCTGACAGACCTGGTGTAACTGAGTCAGGTTTGTAGGCCTCCTTGCTCGCACACGCTTTTTCAGTTCTGCCCACAAATCTTCCATGGGATTGAGGTCAGGGCTTTGATGTCCTTGACTTTGTTGTCTTTAAGCCATTTTGCCACAACTTTGGAAGTATGCTTGGGGTCATTGTCCATTTGGAAGACCCATTTGCGACCAATTTTTAACTTCCTGACTGATGTCTTGAGATATTGCTTCAATATATCCACATCATTTTCTTACCTCGTGATGCCATCTATTTTGTGAAGTACACCAGTCCCTCCTGCAGCAAAGCACCCCCACAACATGATGCTGCCAAACCCGTGCTTCACGGTTTGGATAGTGTTCTTCGGCCTGCATGCATCCCATTTTTTACTCCAAACATAACGATGGTCATTATGACCAAACAGTTCTATTTTTGATTCATCAGACCAGAGAACATTTCTCCCAAAAGTACGATCTTTGTCCCCATGTGTAGTTGCAAACCGTAGTCTGGCTTTTTTTATGCCGGTTTTGGAGCAGTGGCTTCTTCCATACTGAGCGGCCTTTCAGGTTATGTCAATATAGGACTAGTTTTACTGTGGATATCAATACTTTTGTACCTATTTCCTACAGCATCTTCACAAGGTCCTTTGCTGTTGTTCTGGGATTGATTTGCACTTTTCGCAACAAAGTACGTTCATCTCTAGGAGACAGAACAAGTCTCCTTCCTGAGCGGTATGACGGCTGCGTGATCCCATGGGGTTTATACTTGAGTACTATTGTTTGTACAGATGAACGTGGTACCATCAGGCATTTGGAAATTGCTCCCAAGGATGAACCAGACTTGTGGCGGTCTACATTATTTTCTTTTGAGGTATTGGCTGATTTCTTTTGATTTTCCCATGTCAAGCAAAGAGGCACTGAGTTTGAAGGTAGGCCTTGAAATACTTCCACAGGTACACCTCCAATTGACTAAAATTATGTAAATTAGTCTAACAGAAGCTTCTAAAGCTATAACATAATTTTCTGGAATTTTCCAAGCTGTTTAAAGGCACAGTCAACTTAGTGTACGTAAACTTCTGACCCACTGGAATTGTGATTAAGTGAAATAATCTGTCTGTAAACAATTGTTGTAAAAATTACTTGTGTCATGCAAAAGTAGATGTCCTAACCGACTTGACAAAACTATAGTTTGTTTACAAGACATTTGTAGAGTGGTTGAAAAACAGTTTTAATGACTCCAACCTAAGTGTATGTAACCTTCTGACTTCAACTGTACATAAAATGTATATAACCATACATAAAATAAACATACGTTAGATATACATGATTTCATAACTATCAAAAAAATTTAATCACTTCAACTGCTCATCTCTCCTCCAACCAGACCAAATACGAATAAAGAGGAGAGAAAGAGAGAGTGAAGAGGCAGGTAGAGTAGGAGGGAGTGGGGTGGAGAGAGTGAAGAGGCAGGTAGAGTAGGAGGGAGTGGGGTGGAGAGAGAGAGTGAAGAGGCAGGTAGAGTAGGAGGGAGTGGGGTGGAAAGAGAGAGTGAAGAGGCAGGTAGAGAAGGAGGGAGTGGGGTGGAAAGAGAGAGTGAAGAGGCAGGTAGAGAAGGAGGGAGTGGGGTGGAAAGAGAGAGTGAAGAGGCAGGTAGAGTAGGAGGGAGTGGGGTGGAGAGAGAGTGAAGAGGCAGGTAGAGTAGGAGGGAGTGGGGTGGAAAGAGAGAGTGAAGAGGCAGGTAGAGAAGGAGGGAGTGGGGTGGAAAGAGAGAGTGAAGAGGCAGGTAGAGAAGGAGGGAGTGGGGTGGAAAGAGAGAGTGAAGAGGCAGGTAGAGAAGGAGGGAGTGGGGTGGAAAGAGAGAGTGAAGAGGCAGGTAGAGAAGGAGGGAGTGGGGTGGAAAGAGAGAGTGAAAAGGCAGGTAGAGTAGGAGGGAGTGGGGTGGAGAGAGAGTGAAGAGGCAGGTAGAGTAGGAGGGAGTGGGGTGGAAAGAGAGAGTGAAGAGGCAGGTAGAGTAGGAGGGAGTGGGGTGGAGAGAGTGAAGAGGCAGGTAGAGTAGGAGGGAGTGGGGTGGAAAGAGAGAGTGAAGAGGCAGGTAGAGAAGGAGGGAGTGGGGTGGAAAGAGAGAGTGAAGAGGCAGGTAGAGTAGGAGGGAGTGGGGTGGAGAGAGTGAAGAGGCAGGTAGAGAAGGAGGGAGTGGGGTGGAGAGAGAGTGAAGAGGCAGGTAGAGTCGGAGGGAGTGGGGTGGAGAGAGAGTGAAGAGGCAGGTAGAGTCGGAGGGAGTGGGGTGGAGAGAGAGTGAAGAGGCAGGTAGAGTAGGAGGGAGTGGGGTGGAGAGAGAGTGAAGAGGCAGGTAGAGTAGGAGGGAGTGGGGTGGAAAGAGAGAGTGAAGAGGCAGGTAGAGTAGGAGGGAGTGGGGTGGAGAGAGAGTGAAGAGGCAGGTAGAGTAGGAGGGAGTGGGGTGGAGAGAGAGAGTGAAGAGGCAGGTAGAGTAGGAGGGAGTGGGGTGGAGAGAGAGTGAAGAGGCAGGTAGAGTAGGAGGGAGTGGGGTGGAGAGAGAGAGTGAAGAGGCAGGTAGAGTAGGAGGGAGTGGGGTGGAGAGAGAGAGTGAAGAGGCAGGTAGAGTAGGAGGGAGTGGGGTGGAAAGAGAGAGTGAAGAGGCAGGTAGAGTAGGAGGGAGTGGGGTGGAGAGAGAAATAGAGAGTGAAGAGGCAGGTAGAGTAGGAGGGAGTGGGGTGGAAAGAGAGAGTGAAGAGGCAGGTAGAGTAGGAGGGAGTGGGGTGGAGAGAGAGAGTGAAGAGGCAGGTAGAGTAGGAGGGAGTGGGGTGGAAAGAGAAAGAGAGAGTGAAGAGGCAGGTAGAGTAGGAGGGAGTGGGGTGGAGAGAGAGTGAAGAGGCAGGTAGAGTAGGAGGGAGTGGGGTGGAGAGAGAGATCAACGGAGAGCTACAGTAACAAGAGACAGCTGAGATGAGTCCCTTCACTTGTCAGCTCATTACAGTGTCACCTGCACTGATAACCCCACATCATTCATCCCCCTCTCCTCCTTCCCTTGTTCACAGACAGACTGATAACCCCACATCATTCATCCCCCTCTCCTCCTTCCCTTGTTCACAGACAGACTGATAACCCCACATCATTCATCCCCCTCTCCTCCTTCCCTTGTTCACAGACAGACTGATAACCCCACATCATTCATCCCCCTCTCCTCCTTCCCTTGTTCACAGACAGACTGATAACCCCACATCATTCATCTCCCTCTCCTTCTTCCCTTGTTCACAGACAGACTGATAACCCCACATCATTCATCCCCCTTCCCACCTCCCTCCCTTGTTCACAGACAGACTGATAACCCAACATCATTCATCCCCCTCTCCTCCTTCCCTTGTTCACAGATTGATAACCCCACATAATTCATCCCCCCTCTTCTCCTTCCCTTGTTCAGACAGACTGATAATCCCACATCATTCATCCCCCTCTCCTCCTTCCCTTGTTCACAGACAGACTGATAACCCCACATCATTCATCCCACCTCCCTCCCTTGTTCACAGACAGACTGATAACCCCACATCATTCAACCCCCTTCCCACCTCCCTCCATTGTTCACAGACAGACTGATAACCCCACATCATTCATCCCCCTTCCCACCTCCCTCCCTTGTTCACAGACAGACTGATAACCCAACATCATTCATCCCCCTTCCCACCTCCCTCCCTTGTTCACAGACAGACTGATAACCCAACATCATTCATCCCCCTTCCCACCTCCCTCCCTTGTTTACAGACAGACAAAGAGCAGGTGACAGGAGTTAAACGCCAGCCAACATACACTCACTGACTGTGTGTTGGGGGTGAATTCAGTCCATTCAGGTAGATCTGGGGCCGTATCAAGCATTTCAGAGTAAGAGCAATGACCTAGGATCAGGTCACCCCTGTCCATATAATCTTATTCATTGTTATCTAAAGCAAAAACTGATGCTAGATCAGCCTTCCTTCCTGCATACCTGTCGTCCACCCGACCCATCAATAACATTACCTTTAGGTGTGTAATAAACACGTTATCAGCTGTAGGAAAAGGAATAGTCGTGATAAAGTAAAAAAATAGAAATCCGTTTCTGCCTAAGGATGCCTTATCAGCTCGAAATCTCCACAACACCACCAAAATCCATCACACAACCCCTCCAATACATTCCTATACCTCCCTCCTTCAAGAGCAGTATTCACTCTCTTCAGCCCAAATCTTGTCCCCCTCCATCACTGAGGCCCCAGCCCAGCTGAGGCCCCCTGTGTCCCCAGGAAGTCTCCGTGGTCCGACCCCCACAGCCGGTAGAACTGGGTGAAGTCAACATAGGGAGGCACCCGCCCGGTCTCGTCTGGCTGCACCGCCTGGCTGCCACGCTGTCTGGAGAGAGTCCCATACAGTAGATATTTCAGTGAACATAATCTTCCTAGAAACAGAATAGAAACCATCCCGCCTGGGATTTTTCCCTTCTCTAACCCGCCGAGCTACCCACCTGAAGAGGCTGCCTCCGTCTCCTGAAGAAGAGCTGGAGCTCTGGGTGGTCTGGTTATTGGTGGAATGGAGCGTGGTGGTGGGACTCTGGCTGCGAGGTGGGCGAGGGGGGAGAGGGGGAAGAGAGGGAAGAGGGGATAGACAGAGCTCATTTATGGACTGGAGGATGTCAAGGGAGGAACGGCGGACGGCGCTGGGTAGAAGAAGCGTGCTAGAGGTGACGAAGGAAGTGAGGAGAAAGAGATGAGGGAGGGAGGGAGGGAGGGAGGGAGGGAGGGAGGGAGGGAGGGAGGGAGGGAGGGAGGGAGGGAGGGAGGGAGGGAGGGAGGGAGGGGAAAGAGATGGATGGATGGAGGGATGAAGGGATGGATGGAGGGATGGATGGAGGGATGGAGGGAGGGAGGGAGGGAGGGAGGGAGGGAGGGAGGGAGGGAGGGAGGGAGGGAGGGAGGGAGGGAGGGAGGGAGGGAGGGAGGGAGGGAGGGAGGGAGGGAGGGAGGGAGGGAGGGAGGGGAAGAGCAAAAGAAAGGGGGAAAATAATAGACAGATGGAGGATGGGAAAGCGAGGGAGCAGAAGGAGGAGATTCAGAGAAGGAAAATAAATAAGGAATGAAGGAGAGAAGACAGCAAAGTAAAGAATGGTAGGAGGAATGAACCAATCAATGACTCAGAACAGGGGCCATGCACATGCCTCTTAGAACACAATAACAAGAAGCCAACGTGTGGTCTTAGCTCGGGACAACAATTACACTACGGTGTATCTGAAATGACAACTAACAAACCCAAATGAAAATCTAAAATGAACTGGCTATGAAACCATCGTCTACACTTGTTGGAGTACGGCCAAGAACACAAGGTCATCCACGCCTGCAGAAGGCGTCCAAATCAAGCCAGGGAGGAAGTGTGCGTTTAGCTTGGTGGATGTGTGTATGCGTTCGGGCTGGGCGATATATCGAGAATACAGTATAATGGTATGGATCCACATACCGGTATGAATTTTAACAATACACTAACTACACTGCTCAAAAAAATAAAGGGAACACTTAAACAACACAATGCAACTCCAAGTCAATCACACTTCTGTGAAATCAAACTGTCCACTTAGGAAGCAACACTGATGGACAATACATTTCACATGCTGTTGTGCAAATGGAATTGACAATAGGTGGAAATTATAGGCATTTAGAGACACCCTCAATAAAGGAGTGGTTCTGCAGGTGGTAACCACAGACCACTTCTCAGTTCCTATGCTTCCTGGCTGATGTTTTGGTCACTTTTGAATGCTGGCGGTGCTTTCACTCTAGTGGTAGCATGAGACGGAGTCTACAACCCACACAAGTGGCTCAGGTAGTGCAGCTCATCCAGGATGGCACATTAATACTGAGATGAGGCAAGAAGGTTTGCTGTGTCTGTTAGCGTAGTGTCCAGAGCATGGAGGCGCTACCAGGAGACAGGCCAGTACATCAGGAGACGTGGAGGAGGCCGTAGGAGGGCAACAACACAGCAGCAGGACCGCTGCCTCCGCCTTTGTACAAGGAGGAACAGGAGGAGCACTACCAGAGCCCTGCAAAATGACCTCCAGCAGGCCACAAATGTGCATGTGTCTGCTCAAACAGTCAGAAACAGACTCCATGTGGGTGGTATGAGGGCCCGACGTCCACAGGTGGGGGTTGTGCTTACAGCCCAACACCGTGCAGGACGTTTGGCATTTGCCAGAGAACACCAAGATTGGCAAATTCGCCACTGGCGCCCTGTGCTCTTCACAGATTTGTTTGGCATGGTTCAGTCATGGTGTGGGGTAGCATTTCTTTGGGGGCTGCACAGCCCTCCATGTGCTCGTCAGAGGTAGCCTGACTGCCATTAGGTACCGAGATGAGATCCTCAGACCCCTTGTGAGACCATATGCTGGTGTGGTTGGCCCTGGGTTCCTCCTAATGCAGGAAGGCATTGATGTTATGGACTGGCCCGCCCGTTCCCCAGACCTGAATCCAATTGAGCACATCTGGGACATCATGTCTCGCTCCATCCACCAACGCTACGTTGCACCAGTCTGTCCAGGAGTTGGCGGATGCTTTAGTCCAGGTCTGGGAGGAGATCCCTCAGGAGACCATCCGCCACCTCATCAGGAGCATGCCCAGGCGTTGTAGGGAGGTCATACAGGCACGTGGAGGCCACACACACTACTGAACCTCATTTTGACTTGTTTTAAGGACATTACATCAAAGTTGGATCAGCCTGTAGTGTGGTTTTCCACTTTAATTTTGAGTGTGACTCCAAATCCAGACCTCCATGGGTTGATAAATTTGATTTCCATTGATAAGTTGTGTGATTTTGTTGTCAGCACATTCAACTATGTAAAGAAAAAAGTATTTAATAATAAAATTTAATTCATTCAGATCTAGGATGTGTTATTTTAGTGTTCCCTTTATTTTTTTGAGCAGTGTGTATTCTGAGACAGTGCTCCATATTGGACCACCTCTCTGTCAGTCGTGTCCTAGTGGGTATACAACCATCAGAACGGAGCCCCTTCAAATCACTTTCATTTCATCTGTCACACAAATGACACAAATATTGTGATATGATGTGTTGGCCATATCACCCATCTCTAGTGTGTGTGTCAGCATGCCTGCATTTGTATCCTCTTCCAGGGAAAGAAAGTGGTGTTAGTCCCGTTGGTAAGTGTGTGTGTTATTGGCTCGGTGTGTGCGCGCTTTGGGTGAGTTGCTATGGATACATGGCATATATCATATATATTACCCAGGTGTGTGTGTGGGTGTGCCCTCCTCCAGAGTGGAGGCTGTGTTGGTCCCGTTGGTGAGGGTACCCCCTTGAGAGGGCATGACCAGGGAGAGGGTGACGCTGGTCTTACTGGTGCTGCTGGGGCAGTTGGAGTAGGGCACCGACACTGGGTAGATACGACCACCTAGAGGAGAGACAGAGTTCATCTAGTATTATAGTAGTAATATAGTGCTGCTGGGGCAGTTGGAGTAGGATACAGACACTGGGTAGATACGACCACCTAGAGGAGAGACAGAGTTCATCTAGTATTATAGTAGTAATATAGTGCTGCTGGGGCAGTTGGAGTAGGATACAGACACTGGGTAGATACGACCACCTAGAGGAGAGACAGAGTTCATCTAGTATTATAGTAGTAATATAGTGCTGCTGGGGCAGTTGGAGTAGGATACAGACACTGGGTAGATACGACCACCTAGAGGAGAGACAGAGTTCATCTAGTATTATAGTAGTAATATAGTGCTGCTGGGGCAGTTGGAGTAGGATACAGACACTGGGTAGATACGACCACCTAGAGGAGAGACAGAGTTCATCTAGTATTATAGTAGTAATATAGTGCTGCTGGGGCAGTTGGAGTAGGATACAGACACTGGGTAGATACGACCACCTAGAGGAGAGAGAGTTCATCTAGTATTATAGTAGTAATATAGTGCTGCTGGGGCAGTTGGAGTAGGATACAGACACTGGGTAGATACGACCACCTAGAAACCTAGTAAAACACAAGTAATAGGGGTTAGCTGAATTAGATGAAGAATTCAAGCTTTCCTGTTCATTTGGTATTGAGGTCTGCCTGCAGATGATCAGTAATGCATCAGAAGACTGTTTGAATGTATGAGAATCATTTTTATAGAATATGAACTGAGGTTTAACTCAGACCCTCATTGGCCAGGTTCAAGCTCTACACGGAAGGCTCTGGCCTCTGTGTATCAGGCAGAGACGTCTAACTCACCATTGTGATCTCTACAGCAGAGGTCAACCGATTAAATCGGAATGGCCGATTATTTAGGGCCGATTTCAAGTTTTGGACACCGATTTGGCCGATTTTTTAAATTTATTTATATATATATTTTTTGTACACCTTTATTTAACTAGGCAAGTCAGTTAAGAACACGTTATTTTCAATGATGGTCTAGGAACGGTGGGTTAACTGCTTTGTTCAGGGGCAGAACGACAGATTTTCACCTTGTCAGCTCGGGGGATTCAATCTTGCAACCTAACAGATAACTAGTCCAACGCTCTAACCACCTGCCTCTCATTGCACTCCTTGAGGAGCCTGCCTGTTACGCGAATGCAGTAAGAAGCCAAGGTAAGTTGCTAGCTAGCATTAAACTTATCTTATAAAAAACAATCAATCAATCATAATCACTAGTTAACTACACATGGTTGATGATATTACTAGTTTATCTAGCGTGTTGCATATAATCGATGCGGTGCGTATTCACGGAAAAAGGACTGTCGTTGCTCCAACGTGAACCTAACCATAAACATCAATGCTTTTCTTAAAATCAATACACAGAAGTATATATTTTTAAACCTGCATATTTAGCTAAAAGAAATCCAGGTTAGCAGGCAATATTAACCAGGTGAAATTGTGTCACTTCTCTTGCGTTCATTGCATGCAGAGTCAGTGTATATGCGATAATAATAAACATTTTGTTTTCAAGATGATAGTTTCCGGATTCGACCATATTAATGACCAAAGGCTCGTATTTCTGTGTGTTATTATGTTATAATTAAGTCTATGATTTGATATTTGATAGAGCATTCTGACTGAGTGATGGTAGACAGCAGCAGACTCGAAAGCATTCATTCAAACAGCACTTTTGTGCGTTTTGCCAGCAGCTCTTCACTGTGCTTCAAGCATTAAGTTGTTTATGACTTCAAGCCTATCAACTCCCGAGATTAGGCTGGTGTAACCGATGTGAAATGGCTAGCTAGTTAGCGGGGTGAGCGCTAATAGCGTTTCAAACATCACTCGCTCTGAGACTTGGAGTGGTTGTTCCCCTTGCTCTGCAAGGGCCGCGGCTTTTGTGGAGCGATGGGTAACGCTGCTTCGAGGGTGGCTGTTGTCGATGTGTTCCTTGTTCGAGCGAGGAGAGGGACGGAAGCTATACTGTTACACTGGCAATACTAAAGTGCCTATAAGAACATCCAATAGTCAAAGGTATATGGAATACAAATGGAAGAGAGAAATAGTCCTATAAATACTATATTAACTACAACCTAAAATCTCTTAACTTGGAATATTGAAGTCTCATGTTAAAAGGAACCACCAGCTTTCATATGTTCTCATGTTCTGAGCAAGGAACTGAAACGTTAGCTTTCTTACATAGCACATATTGCACTTTTACTTTCTCCAACACTTTGTTCTTGCATTATTTAAACCAAATTGAACATGTTTCATTATTTACTTGAGGCTAAATTGATTTTTATTGATGTATTATATTAAGTTAAAACAAGTGTTCATTCAGTATTGTTGTAATTGTCATTATTACAAATAAATAAAATAAAAAAATCGTCAGATTAATTGGTATCTGCTTTTTTTGGTCCTCCAATAATCGGTATTGGCGTTGAAAATCATAAAATTGGTCGACCTCTAGTCTACAGTGCTGTCAGGTGGACATCAGTAGCAACACGCAGGCTCAAACCCTGGTCTTATTCAGAAGACCATTTAAAGAACACTGCCATGTTATATATCCTCTCTTCTAACATGAAATGAGAACACATACAAGCTCCGATCTCAATCTTGTTTTATGCTAATAGTCCCTTTCATTACTCAGCCCCTGATCTTGAATTCCCTCCGGGCCAACCTAAAACACCAGGACCTGGTGTCTGGAGGAGTTCAAAGGTTAATTAGATGAACAGGTTGTTGAGACATGTAGCTGTTTCTAGTTGTCACCCCATGTCACTAGTTTGCATTGCCTTATGTAAGGAAGCCTGTTGTTTTACACCACACAAGCCAGCACACACAGTTTGGGTGTCTCCCCCACCTACCCTGTGTGGGTGTGTCTCCCACACCTACCCTGTGTGGGTGTGTCTCCTCCACCTACCCTGTGTGGGTGTGTCTCTCCCACCTACCCTGTGTGGGTGTGTCTCCCCCACCTACCCTGTGTGGGTGTGTCTCCCCCACCTACCCTGTGTGGGTGTGTCTCCCCCACCTACCCTGTGTGGGTGTGAGCGCGCCGTCGGCCAGCGTGTAGTTGAGTGTGCGTATCAGCAGCGTCATGTCTTCGTGACGGGAGCAGTGGGACGCTCTCTGGCGTCCGCTGGCGTAGACATCGTGGTGTAGCCGCTTGACCCGCTCCACCACCGACTGGGCCACGGCCTCTAGGCTTCCCTGTTGGGCTAGTTCTGCTGCTACCATCGCTACCATCTCCTAGAGGAGGGGGAGGACAGAGGGGAAAACGATGCAACGTTTCATCTCATGGGGAAATCAACTGAAATCAGTAGGGAGAGAGAGGGAAGGAGGAGAGGTAGAGAGGGGTAGATGATGTTGGAGTTGGGAAGAGGAGAGTAAGAGGTGGTGGTGAACTATGACGATTGGGAAAGACCAGCACCGTCCTCCTTGGAACAAGGTCTTTATCAAAGAAGCTTGTTGTGAATGTAATTGGTTAAGAGGTTCATTGGATAAGTGAATGCACCCACCTGATTGGCCTGTTCAGGTCCGTGGGCGGACTCCAGGGCTTTGATGAGCCCCTCTGACATCAGCAACAGGAATCCCGTCACGCCCTCTAACGATTGGCTGGCCTGGATCTCCGGCTCTGCTATGATCGGCTTGTTCTTGGCGGCGCTGATGGTCGTGGGCGGGGCATGGAGGAAAATGAAGACGACGGACAGGTCGAAGGAGGAGTGTGAGAGCGAGTGAAAGAGAAGAGAAAGGAAAGGAGAAAAGAGAGGGATGAGATAGAGGTAATCGATAAGAGGAAATGCAGCAAAACGTTGTTTCCAACCTACAATACAATCTAAAGTGGATCCTACAGCTATTGTATGCAGTAAACATGTGCCTATGAGTTATAGTGTTCGCACTGAGGCGGTGTGCCCTAGTAGGAAGTCCACTGTGTGCAGCTCACCTGCACTAACATACAGAACATGAGCATGTCTACTTCTGCTAAGCAATGAAAACAATCAAGCATCCCAGAGAAGTGCGCAAAATAGCCCACATGAAACAAGGTTCCTGAAATCAATCATTTGCTAGCAACAGGTGACCTTCATATTCGGACAATTTCTGAATCTCACTTAGATAATACCTTTGATGCTATAGTGGCAGGAACACATGGTTATAACATCTACAGAAAATACAGAAATGCCAAAGGTGGAGGTGTGGCTGTTTATAATCAGAACCAGATTCCTGTAAAACTTTGAGAGGATCTCATGTTAAATACTGTTGAAGTAATATGGCTACAGGTTCATCTGCCTCACCTAAAGCCCATTCTGGTGGGAAGCTGCTATAGACCACTAAGTGCTAACAGTCCGTTTCTGGATAACGTTTTGAAATGCTTGTTAATGTTTGAGATAAACGGAGAGGTATATTTTGACGGGCTTTGATCACACTGCTCACTCAAGAGAAAGCTTCAAACTGTAACTAGCGCCTGCAACCTGGTTCAGGTTATCAGTCAACCTACCAGGGTAGTTACAAACAGCACAGGAATTCAATCACCAACATGTACTGACCACATCTTTACTAATGCTGCAGAAATGTGCTTAAGGGGCAGCATCCAGATCCATCGGATGTAGTGATCACAATAGTAGCCATATCTAGGAAAACCAAAGTTCGGAAGCATGGACCTAATATAGTGTATAAGAGGTCATACAATAAGATTTGCAGCGATTCCAATGTTGATGATGTAAAGAATATTTGTTGGTCTGTGGTGTGTAATGAGGAGCAACCAGACGCTGCACTTGACACATTTAGGAAATGACTCATTCCAGTTGCTAATAAGCAGCAGCCATTAAGAAAATGACTGTATAAACTGTTAAAACCCTGTGGACTGATGAGGAATGAAAAAAATGGATGGTTGAGTTGGATGAGGCAAAAGGAATGTCAAATAAGTCTGGCTGCACAACCGATTGGCAAACGTTCTGCAAATTGAGAAATCATGTGACTAAACTGAATAAAAATAAACTACACTATGAAACAAAGATAAATTATATAAAGAACGATAGTAAAAAGCTTTGGAGCACCTTAAGTGACATTTTGGGCAAAAATTGAATCAAAACCCACTGATATTGCCACTGATATAGATTTTTTTTCAATGGCAAGATTAGCAAACTTAGGCATGATATGCCAGTAACAAATGCTGACATTACACATCCAAGTATAACAACTGATCAAATTATGAAAAACAAGATTTGTAATTTTGAATTCCGTAAAGTGAGTGTGGAAGAGGTGAAAAATGATTGTTGTCTATCAACGATGACAAGACACCGGGGTCTGACAACTTGGATGGAAAATGACTGAGGATAATAGCGGATGATATTGCCACTCCTATTTGCCATCTCCTATAAACCCCCTTTACTGGCTCAAAGAGCCGACCAATCAGCCTGTTACCAACCTTAGTAAACTTCTGGAAAAAATGGTGTTTGACCAGATACAAAGCTATTTTACTGTAAACAAACTGACAACAGACTTTCAGCATGCTTACAGGGGGAAACATTCAACAAGCACAGCACTAACACAAATGACTGATGAATGGCTGAGAGAAATGGATAAAAAGATTGTGGTAGCTGTTTTGTTAGACTTGTGGCTTTTGACATTATCGATCATATTCTGCTGATGGAAAAACATATCTGTTATGGCTTCATACCCCCTGTCTACCTGTCTAACAGAACACAGAGGGTGTTCTTTAATGGAAGCCTCTCCAACACGATCCAGGTAGAATCAGGGATTCAGCTGTCTGAATGACTCAATACTATTGACGTCAGCTACTACAGAGAGTGAAATCACTGCAACACTTAATGAAGAGCTGTGGTTTGTTTCAGAACGGGTGGCAAGGAATAAGTCAGCCCTAAATATTTTAAAAACTAAAAGCATTGTATGTGGGACAAATTATTCACTAAAACAATAAACCTCAACTAAATCATGTAATAAATTATGTGGCAAGTTGAGGTGACTAAACTGCTTGGAGTAACACTGGGTTGTAAACTGTCATGGTCAAAACATGTTGATACAACAGTAGCTAAGATGGGGAGAAGTCTGTCCATAATAAAGCGCTGGTCTGCCTTCTTAACAACACTATCAACAAGGCAGGTCCTACAGACTCTAGTATTGTCACACCTGGACTACTGTTCAGTAGTGTTGTCAGGTCCTACAGACGCTAGTTTTGTCACACCTGGACTACTGTTCAGTCGTGTTGTCAGGTCCTACAGACTCTAGTTTTGTCACACCTGGACTACTGTTCAGTAGTGTTGTCAGGTCCTACAGACTCTAGTTTTGTCACACCTGGACTACTGTTCAGTAGTGTTGTCAGGTCCTACAGACGCTAGTTTTGTCACACCTGGACTACTGTTCAGTCGTGTTGTCAGGTCCTACAGACTCTAGTTTTGTCACACCTGGACTACTGTTCAGTAGTGTTGTCAGGTGCCACAAAGAGGGACCTGGGAAAATGACAATTGTCTCAGAACAGGGCAGCACGGCTGGCCCTTAAAAGTACACAGAGAGCTAACATTAATGATATGCATGTCAATCTCTCATGGAGAGTGGAGGAGAGTCTGACTTCATCACTACTTGTTTTTGTAAGAAGTGTTGACGTGCTGAACGTACCGAGGTGTCTGTATAAAATACTGGCACAGAGCTCAGACACCCAGCATACCCCACAAGACAAGTCACCAGAGGTCTCTTCACATTCCTCAATAACAGACTATGGGAGGCACAGAGTACTACATAGAGTCATGAGTACATGGAACTCTATTCCACATCAGGTTACTGATGCAGTAGAATCAGATTTCAAAAACAGATAAAAATACACCTTATGGAACAGCTGGAACTGTGAAGAGACACACACACAGGCACAGACACACATACACATGATAAGACACACTCTACACACACGTACACAGGATGTTGTATTGTAGAGATGTGATAGTAGAGTAGTGGCCTGAGGGAACACACTTAATGTGCCGTGAAAAGTGTTATGAAATGTAATGTCATGTAATATTTTAAACTATATACAGTGGTGAAAACAAGTATTTGATACACTGCCGATTTTGCAGGTTTTCCTACTTACAAAGCATGTAGAGGTCTGTAATTTTTTTTTATCATAGGTACACATCAACTGTGAGAGACGGAATCTAAAACAAAAATCCAGAAAATTACATTGTATGATTTTTAAGTAAGTAATTTGCATTTTATTGCATGACATAAGTATTTGATACATCAGAAAAGCATAACTTAATATTTGGTACAGAAACCTTTGTTTGCAATTACAGAGATCATACGTTTCCTGTAGTTCTTGACCAGGTTTGCACACACTGCAGCAGGGATTTTGGCCCACTCCTCCATACAGACCTTCCCCAGATCCTTCAGGTTTCGGGGCTGTTGCTGGGCAATACGGACTTTCAGCTCCCTCCAAAGATTTTCTATTGGGTTCAGGTATGGAGACTGGCTAGGCCACTCCAGGACCTTGAGATGCTTCTTACGGAGCCACTCCTTAGTTGCCCTGGCTGTGTGTTTCGAGTCGTTGTCATGCTGGAAGACCCAGCCACGACCCATCTTCAATGCTCTTACTGAGGGAAGGAGGTTGTTGGCCAAGATCTCGCGATATATGGCCCCATCCATCTTCCCCTCAATACAGTCGTCCTGTCCCCTTTGCAGAAAATCATCCCCAAAGAATGATGTTTCCACCTCCATGCTTCACGGTTGGGATGGTGTTCTTGGGGTTGTACTCATCCTTCTTCCTCCAAACACAGCGAGTGGAGTTTAGACCACAAAGCTCTATTTTTGTCTCATCAGACCACATGACCTTCTCCCATTCCTCCTCTGGATCATCCAGATGGTCATTGGCAAACTTCAGACGGGCATGGACATGCGCTGACTTGAGCAGGGGGACCTTGCGTGCACTGCAGGATTTTAATCCATGACGGCGTAGTGTGTTACTAATGGTTTTCTTTGAGACTGTGGTCCCAGCTCACTTCAGGTCATTGACCAGGTCCTGCCGTGTGGTTATGGGCTGATCCCTCACCTTCCTCATGATCATTGATGCCCCACGAGGTGAGATCTTGCATGGAGCCCAGACCGAGGGTGATTGACCGTCATCTTGAACTTCTTCCATTTTCTAATAATTGCGCCAACAGTTGTTGCCTTCTCACCAAGCTGCTTGCCTATTGTCCTATAGCCCATCCCAGCCTTGTGCAGGTCTACAATGTCCTTACACAGCTCTCTGATCTTGGCCATTGTGGAGAGGTTGTAGTCTGTTTGATTGAGTGTGTGGACAGGTGTCTTTTATACAGGTAACGAGTTCAAACAGGTGCAGTTAATACAGGTAATGAGTGGAGAACAGGGGGGCTTCTTAAAGAAAAACTAACAGGTCTGTGAGAGCAGGAATTCTTACTGGTTGGTAGGTGATCAAATACTTATGTCATGCAATAAAATGCAAATTAATTACATAAAAATCATACAATGTGATTTTCTGGATTTTTGTTTTAGATTCCGTCTCTCACAGTTGAAGTGTACCTATGATAAAAATTACAGACCTCTACATGCTTTGTAAGTAGGAAAACCTGCAAAATCAGCAATGTATCAAATACTTGTTCTCCCCACTGTAACACATATGTATATATATATATATAAATATATAAATAACTGCATTAATGTTGCTGGACCCCAGAAGAGTAGCTGCTGCCTTGGCAGGAACTGATGGGGATCCTTAATGAATACAAATACAAAAGTGGAGCGTTTTTCCACTTGAAATGTCTTGTACTCAGTCTACCTACCGCTATGTAGCACTGAAGAAATCCAATTGGAAACTCAATTAAGTGCATTTTTCTGTGGATAAGTTGAATCCTATTCAAAGATCCAGCCTTATATTCATCCGTTTGGCTCGGCTACAGAGGACAGCAGGAAATTGGACTTCTGAGCCTGTGTGTGGGTGTGTGTGTATAAATGGATGTACATGCGCTAGTGTGTGTGTGTGCACCCCTACCTCAACAGATCTATATCTGTGTAGTTATATTTAACCCTGTAGTCTCCAATCCTCCTGGTGCTGCTCTGACCAGCTATCAGAGCCGCCTGACGAAGACCAGACACATCAAGACCTAGGGGATGGAGGAGAGGATGAGGGGTAAAGTGGGATGAGGTGGAGAAGAGGAGACAGGTGGAGAGGTGAAGGGGAGTAGAGGATGTGACAGGGGGAAAGACAGGGTGGGAGGAGGGGATGAGGTGGAGAAGAGGAGACAGGAGGAGAGGTGAAGGGGAGTAGAGGATGTGACAGGGGGAAAGACAGGGTGGGAGGAGGGGATGAGGTGGAGAAGAGGAGACAGGAGGAGAGGTGAAGGGGAGTAGAGGATGTGACAGGGGGAAAGACAGGGTGGGAGGAGGGGATGAGGTGGAGAAGAGGAGACAGGGGGAGAGGTGAAGGGGAGTGAACGAGGAGGGAACAAGGAAACAGCAAGAAAGGGAAGAGGAGGGCAGACGTAAAGGACGAATGAAGGAGAGATGGGAGAGATAGGTGGCGGTGATGAAAGTAAGAGAGGAAGGGGAGGAGAATAGAGGGGAGGGGGAAGGAGAAGAGGTCACCTTCAACCAGGGTGTGCGTTTTCCAATGAATTGACCCCATTCCATTTTAAAGGCAGACTCAGCAGTATGACGTAGGTGCACAAAGTAAACAGCCTAGTGGGTCAATTTCCAGAACAACTAAGAGCGTTGAAGCGCAAGGCTCAACTTCTCCCGTAGCTACGCTGTAACAGCGTGAAGTGAACCCATGCACAGACTCTGTGTGTGTGTGTGTGTGCGCGAGACTCACCCAGCCCAGCCAGTCTCTGGAGCTCGTCCTCGTTCTCTGTGGTGTGAGGTCGTCCAATCTGGATCACCTGGTTCTGACCGTCGCTGGTTGACTTACACAGCAGGGCCCGGTTGGTACCTGGACCACAACACAACCATTAGGCCACAATACAAACACAACCCGTTGTTAAGATATCCTTCTCCTCTTATAGGACTTACACAGCAGGGCCTGGTTGGAACCTGGACCACAACACAACCATTAGGCCACAATACAAACACAACCTGTTGGTAAGATATCCTTCTCCTCTTATAGGACCTATACAGCAGGGCCTGGTTGATACCTGGACCACAACACAACTACCCATATGAATGAAATCCAGTAAGAGAGTTTTGTTGGTACCGGGACCAGAAACAGAACATAATCTAGTATTGTATAATAATAGCATTTCATTTTATTGATTGGTACATTCATCAATTAAAAGGCTGACCCAGACATCCTCATCACTCAGATCCCTGACTGAAACCAGTCTGAAACAGTTACTGTAATGGAGACCTCGCTGATTACTTCATTCATTAAATGGCTGGAATTCTCTCTCTCACACACACAAAAGTTCCAAAGTTGTAATGATGTGCAAATAGTTAACCCTAATTGCTGCTGTAAGTCAATCTGGATAAGAGTATCTGCTAAATTACATTTAAAAAAAGAAAATAATAATTAACAAATTAAATGGTTGGAATTTTCTATTAATTGGTCTTTCTGGTTTTAAGACCAGTTGATTACAATCAAATAACCTGTCCATAAATAAATCAAATGACCTGTCCATAAATAAATCAAATGACCTGTCCATAAATAAATCAAATAACCTGTCCATAAATAAATCAAATGACCTGTCCATAAATAAATCAAATGACCTGTCCATAAATAAATCAAATGACCTGTCCATAAATAAATCAAATAACCTGTCCATAAATAAACCTGTCCATAAATAAATCAAATAACCTGTCCATAAATAAATCAAATGACCTGTCCATAAATAAATCAAATGACCTGTCCATAAATAAATCAAATGACCTGTCCATAAATAAATCAAATAACCTGTCCATAAATAAATCAAATAACCTGTCCATAAATAAATCAAATGACCTGTCCATAAATAAATCAAATGACCTGTCCATAAATAAATCAAATAACCTGTCCATAAATAAATCAAATAACCTGTCCATAAATAAATCAAATGACCTGTCCATAAATAAATCAAATGACCTGTCCATAAATAAATCAAATAACCTGTCCATAAATAAATCAAATAACCTGTCCATAAATAAATCAAATAACCTGTCCATAAATAAATCAAATAACCTGTCCATAAATAAATCTGTCCATAAATAAATCTGTCCATAAATAAATCAAACAACCTGTCCATAAATAAATCAAATAACCTGTCCATAAATAAATCAAATAACCTGTCCATAAATAAATCAAATAACCTGTCCATAAATAAATCAAATGACCTGTCCATAAATAAATCAAATGACCTGTCCATAAATAAACCTGTCCATAAATAAATCAAATAACCTGTCCATAAATAAATCAAATAACCTGTCCATAAATAAATCAAATAACCTGTCCATAAATAAATCAAATAACCTGTCCATAAATAAATCAACTAACCTGTCCATAAATAAATCAAATAACCTGTCCATAAATAAATCAAATGACCTGTCCATAAATAAACCTGTCCATAAATAAATCAAATAACCTGTCCATAAATAAATCAAATAACCTGTCCATAAATAAACCAAATGACCTGTCCATAAATAAACCTGTCCATAAATAAATCAAATAACCTGTCCATAAATAAATCAAATGACCTGTCCATAAATAAATCAAATGACCTGTCCATAAATAAACCTGTCCATAAATAAATCAAATAACCTGTCCATAAATAAATCAAATAACCTGTCCATAAATAAATCAAATAACCTGTCCATAAATAAATCAAATAACCTGTCCATAAATAAATCAAATGACCTGTCCATAAATAAATCAAATAACCTGTCCATAAATAAACCTGTCCATAAATAAACCTGTCCATAAATAAATCAAACAACCTGTCCATAAATAAATCAAACAACCTGTCCATAAATAAATCAAACAACCTGTCCATAAATAAATCAAATAACCTGTCCATAAATAAATCAAATAACCTGTCCATAAATAAATCAAATAACCTGTCCATAAATAAACCTGTCCATAAATAAATCAAATGACCTGTCCATAAATAAATCAAATGACCTGTCCATAAATAAATCAAATGACCTGTCCATAAATAAACCTGTCCATAAATAAATCAAATAACCTGTCCATAAATAAATCAAATAACCTGTCCATAAATAAATCAAATAACCTGTCCATAAATAAACCTGTCCATAAATAAACCTGTCCATAAATAAATCAAATAACCTGTCCATAAATAAATCAAATAACCTGTCCATAAATAAACCTGTCCATAAATAAATCAAATAACCTGTCCATAAATAAATCAAATAACCTGTCCATAAATAAATCAAATAACCTGTCCATAAATAAACCTGTCCATAAATAAATCAAATGACCTGTCCATAAATAAATCAAATAACCTGTCCATAAATAAATCAAATGACCTGTCCATAAATAAATCAAATAACCTGTCCATAAATAAATCTGTCCATAAATAAATCTGTCCATAAATAAATCTGTCCATAAATAAATCTGTCCATAAATAAATCAAATAACCTGTCCATAAATAAATCTGTCCATAAATAAATCTGTCCATAAATAAATCTGTCCATAAATAAATCTGTCCATAAATAAATCAAACAACCTGTCCATAAATAAATCAAATAACCTGTCCATAAATAAATCAAATGACCTGTCCATAAATAAATCAAATAACCTGTCCATAAATAAATCAAATGACCTGTCCATAAATAAACCTGTCCATAAATAAATCAAATGACCTGTCCATAAATAAATCAAATAACCTGTCCATAAATAAATCAAATAACCTGTCCATAAATAAATCAAATAACCTGTCCATAAATAAATCAAATAACCTGTCCATAAATAAATCAAATAACCTGTCCATAAATAAATCAAATGACCTGTCCATAAATAAATCAAATAACCTGTCCATAAATAAATCAAATAACCTGTCCATAAATAAATCAAATGACCTGTCCATAAATAAACCTGTCCATAAATAAATCAAATAACCTGTCCATAAATAAATCAAATAACCTGTCCATAAATAAACCAAATGACCTGTCCATAAATAAACCTGTCCATAAATAAATCAAATAACCTGTCCATAAATAAATCAAATAACCTGTCCATAAATAAACCTGTCCATAAATAAATCAAATGACCTGTCCATAAATAAATCAAATGACCTGTCCATAAATAAATCAAATGACCTGTCCATAAATAAATCAAATGACCTGTCCATAAATAAATCAAATAACCTGTCCATAAATAAATCAAATGACCTGTCCATAAATAAATCAAATGACCTGTCCATAAATAAACCTGTCCATAAATAAATCAAATAACCTGTCCATAAATAAATCAAATAACCTGTCCATAAATAAACCAAATGACCTGTCCATAAATAAATCAAATAACCTGTCCATAAATAAACCAAATGACCTGTCCATAAATAAATCAAATAACCTGTCCATAAATAAATCAAATAACCTGTCCATAAATAAATCAAATGACCTGTCCATAAATAAATCAAATGACCTGTCCATAAATAAATCAAATGACCTGTCCATAAATAAACCTGTCCATAAATAAACCTGTCCATAAATAAATCAAATAACCTGTCCATAAATAAACCTGTCCATAAATAAATCAAATGACCTGTCCATAAATAAATCAGATAACCTGTCCATAAATAAATCAAATAACCTGTCCATGCTGGTGGGTAATAGCTTGGTTAGCATAATTGTAGAGGAGACATTGTTTACGTCTTGTGTTCCTGACCGTGACATTGCAACAACTTCCACACCCCTTCACATCTCAGCAGAAATAAAACATAACAAGCCCATAGGAGACACACACACACACACAGAGTATGGAATGAGTCAGGTGACTCCACAGCTGGAAACACTTTTCTCCCTTAAAGGTTCCGTTTCATTTCCAAGGTCACCTCTCCACTTTGACCGTGACCTGTACATAGCTGGTGAGGTAGACTGAACAGCCTCCTTTTCCTCCTCTCCACCACTCCTCCGCAATGAACAACCTTTCGTTTTTTCTCCCCCTATAAAATAAATCATTTTCTGCCCTTATTCCGACACTTGAAAACCCCAAGTGTCTTTTCCCCTTCATTCCTCCCCCTTCTTTCTTAGTCTTTTATTTGGCCCCCAAATCCCCATTTGAGACGGGCAGAGAGGCGGCTAACCATGGAGGGGGAAAAAGGACCCCAAATGGCCAGTTGACACCAAATCGTAGCTTTAAAGATCCTTTACAATTATGGAGGACTTAAATCACCAGTGGAGTTTATTTTCTATGAACCAATGACTGACACACACACGTCTGGATGGAATAGTCAGACAGATGGTATAAGGCCTATTGGACCAATGAGAAATGATTATGAAAATAGGTCTGGTTGTTATATCAACCCACGGTGAAATCCCCAGGGAATGTGTGTGTTCATTTCAGAAATCTCTTTCTGGCTTTCGGCTAGAATTCTAATTTCCTACCAGAGTGGTCTGGCTTTTAGATTTTTCTCAAATAATATATTTAAATGTTTTTCCTCTCTCTGCCTTCGGGGGGTCACACAGACAGATGTTGACGAAGAAACGAGTTACAGGCCAGAAAGGATGGAACAAGGCCTGTTGACGTTCTGAATATCATTTCTAACAGCCGTTTTGATTCAGAGAAGTAAATGGCATTGTAACGTGTGTGTGTAAAAGATCAGTGAGGACATAAAAAGCCCTAAGAGGTGTAATTGTGTTTGTATGTTTACATGGCTGTGGTCGTGTTAGTGCAAGGCTGTGCTCCTGCATGTGAGCTTCCTCTGTGTGTGTGTGTGTGTGTGTGTGTGTGTGGAACAACAGTACGTACCCACGTTGGCGATGTAGAGCTTGTTGTTGTGTATCAGAGCCACAACAGCGGTAGCTCCACCAGACACTTCCTGCTCCAGGTCCTTCAGCCTCTCAGAAAGCTTCTGACTCTGGGGGGAGAGCTGGTGGAACGATACTCCCTGGTGGAAGGGGGAGGGAGATGTAGGGGAGGGAGGGAGAGGTGGGGAGGGAGGGAGGGAGAGGTGGGGAGGGAGGGAGGGAGAGGGAGGCAAAAAAAGAAGAAGATGATGGTAATAGGAGAGAGGAGATTAAGAGATTTAAGAATGTTAGTTAAGGTCGATTAAATGGCTAATGAGACTATATTGATTCCCAATGACTACATTCTAATGTGAATTAAAACTGTGGTTGCCATGGAAATCTAAGTAGGGAAATTTAACACGCTATGAGTGACAGAGTGCCATGCTTACCTCAGGTAGTTGGGATATAATAGTAGCCTTCTCTGCAAGAGCGTCACCGATTGTCTCAAAGTAACTCTTCTCTACAACGTCGAAGGCCTTAGGATAAAACAACAGAATCAATGGTATAAACATTCAAATAGCATTTCTTATGATATGATGCTTCTCCGAATGCGTTCTACCTAGAGCAGACAGGATTGCAGGCAGACACACTGATTCAAAGACATAACAGTCGATATCTCTCTCACACACACACCTGTGAGAGAATTCTGCGGACATCAGAGTCAGTGTGTGTAGACTTGAGCTGTCCCAGAAGCAGTTCTGCTGTCAGACACTGAGAGACGAAGCTGGACACTCTGCTCCCATCAAACCCATTAAACACTCCATACAGGAAACAGCCTTCCTCACCTCTGATTGGACAGAAAGAAACAACTTTGTCTGAGTGGTCAAAACAAGAACTCCTCTTATGTTTGATTGGTCTGTTGCGAGACACTGGTCAAGTTTGTTTTGCATGGCCCGGATCCCCCTTGTGGGTAGAGTTGGATTATTTTAGACCATTCCATAGGTACTAAGGAGAACTCTCCACCCACGGGGGCACCGGGCCATGCAACAACAAACTCACCCATTGAGACACAAAGCTAGACACTGCTCCCATCGAACCCTGTACAGGAAACAGCCATCCTCACCTCTGATTGGACAGAAGACAACTCGTTATGTCTGATTGGTCAATATTCCTAGAACTCTGCACAGATCACCAGCCTTGGTAAGTGTGAGTATGGAAGCTACATACGGGTGTGGGTAATACAGCAGGGCTCTCTCTTCTTTGGCCCACAACCCCACCATGTAAAACGTGATGTAATCACCATGGCCAATGTTAACTTTTTTAATTGGGGCTATGCCAGTCTATTACAAATCACACTGACAGTACTTTTGACAGTATATCAATATGAAGGAAGAATGGTTTGAAATAAGGCTGGGACAAAACCAGTATTGCGATATTGTTTCCATGGCAAAAATGTAAAAAACAAAGCAGTATTAACTCTGGTTCTTCAAAAACCTTCTGTATGTAAAATATTGCGGGCAATAGTTTGGAAAATAAATGCATGTGACTCTGGATGACAAAATAATGTTTGTTTCCAACATAAGGGCTGTTTTCCTAAAGAAGTTAAATCCGCTTCATGTTTTATTGACTTGCCATGATACTAAAGCCCGGCCCTAGTTTGAGGGGACTGAAATGCATCAGAAAGGTATTGGGAAGTTCAGAAGCTCATCAAGCAATACTTTTGAATGATCTTCTGTGTAGAAAGATTTTATTTTTTATTTCACCAGGTAGGCTAGTTGAGAACAAGTTCTCATTTACAACTGTGACCTGGCCAAGATAAAGCAAAGCAGTGCGACTCAAACAATAACACAGAGTTACACATGGAATAAACAAGCGTTCAGTCAATAACACAATAGGAAAAAAAGGAAGTCTATATAGAGGGTGTGCAAATGGCATGAGGTGGTAAGGAAATAAATAGGCCATAGTAGCGATGTAATTACAATTTAGTAAATAAACACTGCAGTGATAGTTGAGCAGATGGTGATGTGCGAGGAGAAATGAATACTGGTGTGCAAAAGAGCAGAAAAGTAAATAAAAACAATATGGGGATGAGGTAGGTAGATTGGATGGGCTATTTACAGATGGGCTATGTACAGATGCAGCGATCGGTTAGCTGCTCAGATAGCTGATGTTTAAAGTTAGTGTGGGAAATAAGTCTCCAGCTTCAGCGATTTTTGCAATTCGTTCCAGTCATTGGCAGCAGAGAACTGGTAGGAAAGGCGCCCAAAGGAGGTGTTGGCTTTGGGGATGACCAGTGAGATATACCTGCTGGAGCACGTGCTATGGGTGGGTGTAGGCCTAGTTCCACCCCCCCGAGTCTGATGTAGTGTGTGGTCTTGTCCAATCTGTTCTACTGAGGCTTGTAGAGGGAAACAGCAGACACATACGTGTTTCTGAGCATCTCATCTTTCAGTAATGGGGTCATAAAGCGTTCAAAAGATAGAGATACAATTGTAGGAAGAAAATAAAAACCACTCTGTTTATTACAATTCAATTCAAGGGCTTTATTGGCATGGGAAACATATGTTTACATTGCCAAAGCAAGTGAAATAGATAATAAACAATACAAAATGACATGCCCTGTAAAAATAAAATAAACTCAAATTCACTAAACTTACAAATATATATATATATACACACACACACACTGCTCAAAAAAATAAAGGGAACACTTAAACACAATGTAACTCCAAGTCAATCACACTTCTGTGAAATCAAACTGTCCACTTAGGAAGCAACACTGATTGACAAATTTCACATGCTGTTGTGCAAATGGAATAGACAACAGGTGGAAATTATAGGCAATTAGCAAGACACCCCCAATAAAGGAGTGGTTCTGCAGGTGGTGACCACAGACCACTTCTCAGTTCCTATGCTTCCTGGCTGATGTTTTGGTCACTTTTGAATGCTGGCGGTGCTTTCACTCTAGTGGTAGCATGAGACGGAGTCTACAACCCACACAAGTGGCTCAGGTAGTGCAGCTCATCCAGGATGGCATATCAATGCGAGCTATGGCAAGAAGGTTTGCTGTGTCTGTCAGCATAGTGTCCAGAGCATGGAGGCGCTACCAGGAGACAGGCCAGTACATCAGGAGACGTGGAGGAGGCCGTAGGAGGGCAACAACCCAGCAGCAGGACCGCTACCTCCGCCTTTGTGCAAGGAGGAGCACTGCCAGAGCCCTGCAAAATGACCTCCAGCAGACCACAAATGTGCATGTGTCTGCTCAAACTGTCAGAAACAGACTGTATGAGGGCCCGACGTCCACAGGTGGGGGTTGTGCTTACAGCCCAACACCGTGCAGGACGTTTGGCATTTGCCAGAGAACACCAAGATTGGCAAATTCGCCACTGGCGCCCTGTGCTCTTCGCAGATTAAGGCAGGTTCACACTGAGCACACGTAACAGAGTCTGGAGATGCCGTGGAGAACGTTCTGCTGCCTGCAACATCCTCCAGCTTGACCGGTTTGGCGGTGGGTCAGTCATGGTGCGGGGTGGCATTTCTTTGGGGGGCCACACAGCCCTCCATGTGCTCGCCAGAGGTAGCCTGACTGCCATTAGGTACCGAGATGAGATCCTCAGACCCCTTGAGACCATATGCTGGTGCTGTTGGCCCTGGGTTCCTCCTAATGCAAGACAATGCTAGCCCTCATGTGGCTGGAGTGTGTCAGCAGTTCCTGCAAGAGGAAGGCATTGATGCTATGGACTGGCCCACCCGTTCCCCAGACCTGAATCCAATTGAGCACATCTGGGACATCATGTCTCGCTCCATCCACCAACGCCACTTTGCACCACAGACTGTCCAGGAGTTGGCGGATGCTCTAGTCCAGGTCTGGGAGGAGATCCCTCAGGAGAACATCCGCCACCTCATCAGGAGCATGCCCAGGCGTTGTAGGGAGGTCATACAGGCATGTGGAGGCCACACACACTACTGAACCTCATTTTGACTTGTTTTAAGGACATTACATCAAAGTTGGATCAGCCTGTAGTGTGGTTTTCCACTTTAATTTTGAGTGTGACTCCAAATCCAGACCTCCATGGGTTGATAAATTTGATTTCCATTGATAATTTGTGTGATTTTGTTGTCAGCACATTCAACTATGTAAAGAAAAAAGTATTTAATAAGAATATTTCATTCATTCAGATCTAGGATGTGTTATTTTAGTGTTCCCTTTATTTTTTTGAGCAGTGTGTGTGTGTGTGTGTATATGTTGTATTTTCAATTGTGTTTGTTCTTCACTGGTTGCCCTTTTCTTGTGGCAACAGGTCACACATTTTGCTGCTGTGATGGCACACTGTGGAATCTCAATAGATATGGGCTTTATCAAACTTGGATTTAATCTCTAATTCTTTGAGGGTCTGTGTAATCTAACAACCGCATCTAGTGGCTAACAGAGGTTACTGACGTAAACCCGATTCTATGAACCAAGCAATTGAGGGGTGTTATCTAACAACCCCATTTCCAAAATCAGTCAGCACCCCTTGTTTGGGCAATGCTGGTATACAGGGACATATCAATGGCTCCAGTAGCATTTTCAGACCAAACTATGCTGCCTTGAATGTGTTTTTTGTTATATGGTTCTTTCCAGCATGGTTCCCGTACCTATAGTGGATATGTAACCAGGCCAGGGCAGCTGTGTTTGGCCTTGAAGTGTGAATCAGGCACAGGTGTCTTAGTTACCTGAACCTGAAGTGTCCGTCCTCGTTGGGGTGGCTCTGGGTGTCCTTTCCATCGGGTCCGTAGGTACAGTTGGGGGCTGTTCCCACCCCGCACATCTGACACAGGGGCAGGTCATCTGTCCAGCTCTGATGCTACCAGGGTGGAGTTTGAAGAATGACATTAGCTATTGTGTTAGTCATAGCGATCGTACTTTTGTAGCCTAATTCTATGGTTTTAGTGTTCAGAGTTTTCTGACAACCATTGAAATTGTCCTGCTTAATTGTCTCCTCAGACTTCTGCTTCCGTTAGGCTTTGACGACCGTAGAAACTACAATATTCACATAGAAACTTAGGCTCTAAGTGTAATATTAAGTTAGTGTTTTCAGAAAATATCCCGTTCTTCACTACCATTGGCTAGCTACTGTAGATAGAACCAATTATTTGGATAAAACTGAACTGACCCGTGGCTAAGAAAATCTATCCTTAAATAGTAACTAGATAAATACATATAAATTGCCAAGTGAAGAACACAAACTTAGTTAGCTAGCTGACTAAGCTAGCAATGTTTTTAGCCACGCTAGGCTAGCGGCGGATGTTGCTGTTTGCGGCACAGGGCCCGTGAAGTAGTTGTTTCAATTGTCCTTTGGAGAGCTAGATTACTTTATTCAAACCACAAAATGTGACTGGAGTTTTTTTGAACAATAAACACGTCTACAAAAGGGAGAAATCGTTTTTGTCTTACGCTTTGCATCATTTGCCGACGCTGAGACGCCATCTTTGATGGAACTCTGTGGACAACTTTGATGCATTCATGGGCGTCAACCTTGCGCAGCGATTGCGCATTGGCACACGTTGATTTTCACGTCTCGTTGATTTTCACGTCAAAATGTGCATGAAAAGCAGTAAAGGAAGATATCTGAACTTCAATCAATCAAGTTTCGCCTTCATACCTGAGCTTCTTCTCATTACTCTTTCTTCTCGTGACTCTTGAGTAATCCAAACGGAGAGCGACCATTCAAATATACTTTATCAACTAAAGACTGTTTGCTACAGTAAAACAAGTTTGCTTTTAATTTCCTTTATTATAGCGCCATCATGTTGACATGTGTTGTATAACACTTCGAGGGTCGAGAAAGAGGATGGAACATTTATTAGTTAGTCATATGTGCTTGCTGAACAACTTTAGAAATCCGACATATTATTATTTTCTTTCTGGCACATGTAGCTGGCACATGTAGCGACAAAACTGTAAAAGCTACCAATACCAAAACAACTTTGAAATGTGCAGGCTCACTGTCCTCAGTGTTTGGTGAAAATGTCAGCTGTTTAATCGTGATACATTTTCAATACTATTAGTACAAAACTCACAGTTGTAATACTTGCCTTATGTTCAGAACCTTTCATTGTGCATTCATTGGCTTCATCTTTCACTATCTAAGTCATGCATGCAAAATCAACGTTTGTTATGAAATATTTGCTTTAATCACAAATACAATATATACTATTCAGCAGACAGTCATGCGTGCATCCCAGGACTCAAACCCACTATCCTGGTACTACAAGTACCATGCTTTACCAACGGAGCTACAAAGGATAAGGACAACCTCCACTATTATTGGCACCCTTGATAAAGATTAGCAAAAAATACATAAAAATGCAAATACCCAGATATATTTGAAGTGCAAAAACATTTGAAAATTATATTATTTTATTCTAAAACAATATACTAGAACATATATATTTGGCCCAACAGGCAATCAGCAAGCAGTTCTCTTGCCTTCAGGGAGCCATGGAAGTGAATAGAAAGGTGAATCTTCACACAGGTGCAATGTTTTGTATAAACCGATGTATATATCGATATCGTATCGAACAAATGCAACTGATATCAATTTAGATTGTCCATATCGGTGCCCATCACTCTAAAAAAGACAGACAGAGCGTCAGTTTAGCCACTAATTTCGGTTTATGGTGTGTGCTTGCTGTTTGCCTTGCTCAATCGTTTGTATTTATCTTCAAAGGATTGCTACAGTACACTTTTATCTCTGTACCTAGATATTGCCATTCACAACTATTGTCAATTGTCATGTAGGCTAGCTTTATTAATCTCTGTACCTAGACAATGACATTCACAACTATTGTTTAGATTTATTAAATTAAACTATAGGATACTACTGTACATATGATCATTTTTGTTCTATTCAACTCTATTCAATTGTACAGTGCTATTCAATTCTGCAGTTCTATTCAATTCTACAGTGCTAATCAATTCTACAGTGCTAATCAATTCTACATTTCTATTCAATTCTGCAGTTCTTTTCAATTCTACAGTTCTATTTAACTCCATAGACTCAGTCGGTATTGAATAGGACGTTACGGCCCGCCCGCCTTGGCGGAAAACAACCCTTGGTCATCTTGGTTATCCCATTGGCTCACAGCAAAAACGTCACCTTTTTCAAATGCAATTTTCTTTCAAATGCCTTGACTGACATCTCTTTGAAACGCCTATGTAAAGCAACGTGGATGCAGTGATGAGTGTTGCAGTAAAATCTTCTAAAGCAAATTTGGTGATACAAGAAGCAACTCAAAAAACTGAAATTGCATCAATGATATACATCTCCCGTTTGGCATGTCTCTTGTGATGTGGTTCACAGCAGCACTGAAGGAAAGGATGAGTGGACTTGAAAATGGCGTCAGAGTTTTGAATGACTCTTAACCCCTTTTTTTTCATGCTGGTTGAAGACCTAGCTAGCCATTAACTAGCTAACACCAGACACAAATGAAAGGGGAACCATACACTGAGTATACAAAACTTTAGGAACACCTGCTCTTTCCATGACATAGACTGACCAGGTGAATCCAGGTGACAGCTATGAGTCCTTACTGATGTCACCTGTTAAATCCATTTCAATCAGTGTAGATGAAGGGAAAGAGACAGGTTTTAAGCCTTGAGACCATTGAGACATGGATTGTATATGGGTTCCATGCAGAAGGAGAATGGGCAAGACAAAATATTTAAGTCCCTTGATAAAAATAAATAAATAAATGGAATCAAATCAAATTTTATTGGTCACATATATCGGTCGAAAGTTTTAGAACACCTAGTCATTCAAGGGTTTTTCTTTATAAAAAAAAATAGAGCAGTTGTTGGCTGCTTTTCCTTCACACTGCGGTCCGACTCATCCCAAACTATGGTTGAGGTCGGGGGATTGTGGAGGCCAGGTCATCTGATGCAGCACTCCGTCACTCTCATTCTTGGTAAAATAATCCTTACACGAGCCAGGAGGTGTGTTGGGTCATTGGTCTGTTGAAAAACAAATGACAGTCCCACTAAGCCCAAACCAGATGGGATGACGTATCGCTGCAGAATGCTGTGGTAGCCATGCTGGTTAAGTGTGCCTTGAATTCGAAATAAATCACAGGCAGTGTCACCAGCAAAGCACCCCCACACCATAACACCTCCTCCTCCATGCTTTACGGTGAGAAATACACATGCGGAGTTCATCCCTTCACCCACACTGCGTCTTCACCCACACGGCGGTTGGACTCCAATTTAGACTCCAGACCAAAGGACAAATTTCCAACGGTCTAATGTCCATTGTTCGTGTTTCTTGGCCTTAGCAAGTCTCTTCTTATTATTGGTGTCCTTTAGTAGTGGTTTCTTTGCAGAAATTCGACCATGAAGGGCTGATTCACACAGTCTCCTCTCAACAGTTGATATTGAGATGTGTCTGTTACTTGAACTCTGTGAAGCATTTATTTGGGCTGCAATTTCTGAGGCTGGTAAATCAAATGAACGTATCCTCTGCAGCAGAGGTAACTCTGGGTCTTACATTCCTGTGGCGGTCCTCATGAGAGCCAGTTTCGTCATAGCACTTAATGGTTTTTGCGACGACACTTGAAGAAACTTTCAAAGTTCTTGAAATTTTCCGCATTGACTGACCTTCATGTCTTAAAGTAATGATGGACTGTCATTTCTCTTTGCTTATTTGAGCTGTTCTTGCCATAATATGGACTTGGTCTTTTACCAAATAGGGCTATCTTCTGTATACCCCCACTACCTTGTCACAACACAACTGACTGGCTCAAACGCATTAAGAAGGAACGAAATTCCACAAATTAACTTTTAAGAAGGCATAACTGTTAATTGAAATGCATTACAGGTGACCATCCCATGAAGCTGGTTGAGAGAATGCCAAGAGTGTGCTAAGCTGTCATCAAGGCAAAGAGTGGCTATTTGAAGAATCTCAAATACAACATATTTTTTATTTGTTTAACACTTTTTTGGTTACTACATGATTCCATATATGTTATTTTATAGTTTTGATGTCTTCATTATTATTCTACAATGTAGAAAATAGTAAAAATATAGAAAACCCTTGAATGAGTAGGTGTTATATAACCTTTGACCGGTAGTGTCACACCCTGTTCTGTTTCACCTGTCTTTGTGATTGTCTCCACTCCCCTCCAAGTGTCGCCCATCTTCCCCATTATGCCCTGTATATTTATTTATACCTGTGTTCTCTGTTTGTGTGTTACCAGTTCGTCTTGTTTGTCAAGTCAAGCAGCACTTTTTTGTCTCAGCTCCTGCTTTTCCCAGTCTCACTTTTTCTCACCCTCCTGTATTTGACCCTTGTCTGTACTGACTCTGAGCCTGCCTGCTTGACCACTTCGTCTGAGTCTGCCTGCCTGCCTGCCGTCCTGTACCTTTGCCTCTCCTCTGGTTTACTGACCCATGCCTGCCTTGACCTGTCTATTGCCTGCCCCTGTTGAATTATTAAACCATTGTTAATTTGACATTGTCGGCATCTGGGTCTTACCTTCATACCTGATAGGTAGTGTACATATTTAATAGATTTTGTGGATGTAGCGAAATGCTTGTGTTCCTAGCTCCAACAATGCAGTAATATCTAACAATTCACAACAATACACACAAATTTAAAAGTAAAATAATGGAATTAAGAAATATATAAATATTAGAATGAGCAAAGTGGCATTGACTAAAATACAGTAGAATAGAGTACGGTATATATGACCCGATCTAGGAAACTAGGCATATGTCGCAAGTCACGACTGCAAAGGAGAGCCTTTTGAACATAAAATATACAGTGGGGCAAAAAAGTATTTAGTCAGCCACCAATTGTGCAAGTTCTCCCACTTAAAAAGATGAGAGAGGCCTGTAATTTTCATCATAGGTACGCTTCAACTATGACAGACAAAAGGAGAAAAGAAATCCAGAAAATCACATTGTAGGATTTTTAATGAATTTATTTGCAAATTAGGGTGGAAAATAAGTATTTGGTCAATAACAAAAGTTTATCTCAATACTTTGCTATATACCCTTTGTTGGCAATGACAGAGGTCAAACGTTTTCACACACTCTTGCTGGTATTTTGGCCCATTCCTCCATGCAGATCTCCTCTAGAGCAGTGATGTTTTGGGGCTGTTGCTGGGCAACACAGACTTTCAACTCCCTCCAAAGATTTTCTATGGGGTTGAGATCTGGACAGGCTAGGCCACTCCAGGACCTTGAAATGCTTCTTACGAAGTAACTCCTTCGTTCCCCGGGCGGTGTGTTTGGGATCATTGTCATGCTGAAAGACCCAGCCACGTTTCATCTTCAATGCCCTTGCTGATGGAAGGAGGTTTTCACTCAAAATCTCACGATACATGGCCCCATTCATTCTTTCCTTTACATGGATCAGTCGTCCTGGTCCCTTAAAAAAATCCTACAATGTGATTTTCTGGATTTTTTTTTCTCATTTTGTCTGTCATAGTTGAAGTGTACCTATGATGAAAATTACAGACCTCTCTCATCTTTTTAAGTGGGAGAACTTGCACAATTGGTGGCTGACTAAATACTTTTTTTGCCCCACTGTATATATTTGTTATCAAAATGTGTTTTTTTGCCAGTAATTCCTTCTCGAACATGTGAACTTTTATGTGCCTTAATATCAAACTTGTATATCATCTGTAAATACGAATAAAATTGTTAAATTACGAGCTGAGTTGGTTTAGCCACAGAGAAAGGCAGCAACCTTCCCTCTAGCCATGATTGGCTGAGTTAATGAGTGGGCTGGACATGCAAAGAGATGAGTTTGGATTGGTCTGCAGTGTTGCATCTTGTGTCTATAAAATGAGCTGCTTGTATTGCGTAGATAATCCTTTCTACTACAGTTTTTATATATACATATAACGTTAGCCATGGACAACTGAAAATATGTTGCTACTGCTCTCAATAACATTGCTGCCCTGAATTTATCCACAAAGGTCAGTGGGAAAAAGTTGTAATGGACTACTTTCTGGATGATGATCGTGCCATGCAATGCTGACTCTCTCTCACTCTGAAAATGACACGTTTTGAAATCAGTGGAACACAACGAGCCAAACAACCTGTGCAAACTAAATGGAAACAACACAGAATGTCTGATTAAAGGGGTTGCAGTCTGCCGTGAAGCTTTCATCTATGTATTCAGGTAAGAATCTAGCTACACATTAAGATATTACAGTTGAAGTTGGAAGTTTACATACACCTCAGCCAAGTACATTTAAACTCAGTTGTCCACATTTTCTGACATTTAATCCTAGTAGAAATTCCCTGTCTTAGGTCAGTTAGGATCACCACTTAATTTTAAGAATGTGAAATGTCAGAATAATAGTAGAGAGAATCATTTGTTTCAGCTTTTATTTATTTCATCACATTCCCAGTGGGTCAGAAGTTTACATACACTCAATTAGTATTTGGTAGCATTGCCTTTAAAATGGTTTAACCTGGGTCAAACATTTCAGGTAGCCTTCCACAAGCTTCCCACAAAGCTGAATTTTGGCCCATTCCTCCTGACAGAGCTGGTGTAACTGAGTCAGGTTTGTAGGCCTTCTTGCTCGCATACACTTTTTCAGTTCTGTCCACAAATTTGGATTGAGGTCAGGGCTTTGTGATGGCCACTCCAATACCTTGACTTTGTTGTCCTTAAGCCATTTTGCCACAACTTTGGAAGTATGCCTGGGGTCATTGTCCATTTGGAAGACCCATTTGAGATGTTGCTTCAATATATCCACATAATTTTCCTACCTCATGACGCCATTTATTTTGAGAAGTGTACCAGTTCCTCCTGCAGCAAAGCACCCCAACACCATGATGCTGCCACCCCCGTGCTTCACGGTTGGGATGGTGTTCTTCGGCTTGCAAGCCTCCCACTTTTTCCTCCAAACATAACGATGGTTATTATGGCCAAACAGTTCTATTTTTGTTTCATCAGACCAGAGGACATTCCTCCAAAAAGTACGATATTTGTCCCCATGTGCAGTTGCAAACCGTAGTCTGGCTTTTTTTCTGGCGGTTTGGAGCAGTGGCTTCTTTCTTGCTGGGCAGCCTTTCAGGTTATGTCGATATAGGACTCGTTTTACTGTGGATATAGATACTGTTGTACCTATTTCCTCCAGCATCTTCACAAGGTCCTTTGCTGTTGTTCTGGGATTGATTTGCACTTTCCGCACCAAAGTACAGTCATCTCTAGGAGACAGAACTGCAATGCTGAACTGCAATGCTGCTGGGTTTTTAATGCTCAACTGTTTCCGTGTGTATCAAGAATGGCCCACCACCCAAAGGACATCCAGCCAACTTGACACAACTGTGGAAAGCATTGGAGTCAACATGAGCCAGGATCTCTGTGGAACGCTTTCGAGTTTTATTCAATTCTACATTTCTATTGAACTATATTAAATAATACTGTTGTATTCAGTTCAACAGTTATATTCAATTATGTAGTTATATTCCACACTATTCAATTCTACTATTCAATTCAGCAGTTCTATTCAATTCTACACTTCTATTGAACTATATTAAATAATAGTGTTCTATTCAGCTGTACAGTTCTATTCAAATATATAGTTCTATTCCACACTATTCAATTATACTGTTCTATTCAATTCAACAATTCTATTCAACTCTATTAAATTCTTCAGTTCTATTAAATTCTGCAGTTCTATTCAACTCTATTAAATTATTCTATTCTTTCAATTTAACAGTTCAATTATACAGTTCTATTCAATTATACAGTTCTATTAAATTATATTAAATTATACGATTCTATTCAATTATACATTTCTATTCCATTATACAGCTCTAGTCAACACTATTCAGTTATGAATTTATATTCAATTATACAGTTATATTAAATTATACAGTTCTGTTAAACTGTATTCAATTATGAAGTTCATTTCAATTATAGAGTTATATTAAACTGTATTCCATTATAGAGTTCTATTAAACTGTATTCCATTATAGAGTTCTATTAAACTGTATTCCATTATAGAGTTCTATTAAACTGTATTCCATTATAGAGTTCTATTAAACTGTATTCAATTATAGAGTTCTATTAAACTGTATTCCATTATAGAGTTCTATTAAACTATATTCCATTATGGAGTTCTATTAAACTGTATTCCATTATAGAGTTCTATTAAACTGTATTCCATTATAGAGTTCTATTAAACTGTATTCCATTATAGAGTTCTATTAAACTGTATAGAGTTCTATTAAACTGTATAGAGTTCTATTAAACTGTATAGAGTTCTATTAAACTGTATTCCATTATAGAGTTCTATTAAACTGTATTCCATTATAGAGTTCTATTAAACTGTATTCCATTATAGAGTTCTATTAAACTGTATTCCATTATAGAGTTCTATTAAACTGTATTCCATTATAGAGTTCTATTAAACTGTATTCCATTATAGAGTTCTATTAAACTGTATTCCATTATAGAGTTCTATTAAACTGTATTCCATTATAGAGTTCTATTAAACTGTATTCCATTATAGAGTTCTATTAAACTGTATTCCATTATAGAGTTCTATTAAACTGTATTCCATTATAGAGTTCTATTAAACTGTATTCCATTATAGAGTTCTATTAAACTGTATTCCATTATAGAGTTCTATTAAACTGTATAGAGTTCTATTAAACTGTATAGAGTTCTATTAAACTGTATAGAGTTCTATTAAACTGTATTCCATTATAGAGTTCTATTAAACTGTATTCCATTATAGAGTTCTATTAAACTGTATTCCATTATAGAGTTCTATTAAACTGTATTCCATTATAGAGTTCTATTAAACTGTATTCCATTATAGAGTTCTATTAAACTGTATTCCATTATAGAGTTCTATTAAACTGTATTCCATTATAGAGTTCTATTAAACTGTATTCCATTATAGAGTTCTATTAAACTGTATTCCATTATAGAGTTCTATTAAACTGTATTCCATTATAGAGTTCTATTAAACTGTATTCCATTATAGAGTTCTATTAAACTATATTCCATTATAGAGTTCTATTAAACTGTATTCCATTATAGAGTTCTATTAAACTGTATTCCATTATAGAGTTCTATTAAACTGTATTCCATTATAGAGTTCTATTAAACTGTATTCCATTATAGAGTTCTATTAAACTGTATTCCATTATAGAGTTCTATTAAACTGTATTCCATTATAGAGTTCTATTAAACTGTATTCCATTATAGAGTTCTATTAAACTGTATCCCATTATAGAGTTCTATTAAACTGTATTCCATTATAGAGTTCTATTAAACTGTATTCCATTATAGAGTTCTATTAAACTGTATTCCATTATAGAGTTCTATTAAACTGTATTCCATTATAGAGTTCTATTAAACTGTATTCCATTATAGAGTTCTATTAAACTATATTCCATTATAGAGTTCTATTAAACTGTATTCCATTATAGAGTTCTATTAAACTGTATTCCATTATAGAGTTCTATTAAACTGTATTCCATTATAGAGTTCTATTAAACTGTATTCCATTATAGAGTTCTATTAAACTGTATTCCATTATAGAGTTCTATTAAACTGTATTCCATTATAGAGTTCTATTAAACTGTATTCCATTATAGAGTTCTATTAAACTGTATCCCATTATAGAGTTCTATTAAACTGTATTCCATTATAGAGTTCTATTAAACTGTATTCCATTATAGAGTTCTATTAAACTGTATTCCATTATAGAGTTCTATTAAACTGTATCCCATTATAGAGTTCTATTAAACTGTATTCCATTATAGAGTTCTGTTAAACTGTATTCCATTATAGAGTTCTATTAAACTGTATTCCATTATAGAGTTATATTAAACTGTATCAATTATAGAGTTCTATTAAACTATATTCCATTATAGAGTTCTATTAAACTGTATTCCATTATAGAGTTCTATTAAACTGTATTCAATTATAGAGTTCTATTAAACTGTATTCCATTATAGAGTTCTATTAAACTGTATTCCATTATAGAGTTCTATTAAACTGTATTCCATTATAGAGTTCTATTAAACTATATTCCATTATAGAGTTCTATTAAACTGTATTCCATTATAGAGTTCTATTAAACTGTATTCCATTATAGAGTTCTATTAAACTGTATTCCATTATAGAGTTCTATTAAACTGTATTCCATTATAGAGTTCTATTAAACTGTATAGAGTTCTATTAAACTGTATTCCATTATAGAGTTCTATTAAACTGTATTACATTATAGAGTTCTATTAAACTGTATTCCATTATAGAGTTCTATTAAACTATATTCCATTATAGAGTTCTATTAAACTGTATTCCATTATAGAGTTCTATTAAACTGTATTCCATTATAGAGTTCTATTAAACTGTATTCCATTATAGAGTTCTATTAAACTGTATTCCATTATAGAGTTCTATTAAACTGTATAGAGTTCTATTAAACTGTATTCCATTATAGAGTTCTATTAAACTGTATTACATTATAGAGTTCTATTAAACTATATTCCATTATAGAGTTCTATTAAACTGTATTCCATTATAGAGTTCTATTAAACTGTATTCCATTATAGAGTTCTATTAAACTGTATTCCATTATAGAGTTCTATTAAACTGTATTCCATTATAGAGTTCTATTAAACTGTATTCCATTATAGAGTTCTATTAAACTGTATTCCATTATAGAGTTCTATTAAACTGTATTCCATTATAGAGTTCTATTAAACTATATTTCATTATAGAGTTCTATTAAACTGTATTCCATTATAGAGTTCTATTAAACTGTATTCCATTATAGAGTTCTATTAAACTGTATTCCATTATAGAGTTCTATTAAACTGTATTCCATTATAGAGTTCTATTAAACTGTATTCCATTATAGAGTTCTATTAAACTGTATTCCATTATAGAGTTCTATTAAACTGTATTCCATTATAGAGTTCTATTAAACTGTATCCCATTATAGAGTTCTATTAAACTGTATTCCATTATAGAGTTCTATTAAACTGTATTCCATTATAGAGTTCTATTAAACTGTATTCCATTATAGAGTTCTATTAAACTGTATTCCATTATAGAGTTCTATTAAACTGTATTCCATGATAGAGTTCTATTAAACTGTATTCCATTATAGAGTTCTATTAAACTGTATTCCATTATAGAGTTCTATTAAACTGTATTCCATTATAGAGTTCTATTAAACTGTATTCCATTATAGAGTTCTATTAAACTGTATTCCATTATAGAGTTCTATTAAACTGTATTCCATTATAGAGTTCTATTAAACTGTATTCCATTATAGAGTTCTATTAAACTATATTTCATTATAGAGTTCTATTAAACTGTATTCCATTATAGAGTTCTATTAAACTGTATCCCATTATAGAGTTCTATTAAACTGTATTCCATTATAGAGTTCTATTAAACTATATTTCATTATAGAGTTATATTAAACTGTATTCCATTATAGAGTTCTATTAAACTGTATTCCATTATAGAGTTCTATTAAACTGTATTCCATTATAGAGTTCTATTAAACTGTATTCCATTATAGAGTTCTATTAAACTGTATTCCATTATAGAGTTCTATTAAACTGTATTCCATTATAGAGTTCTATTAAACTGTATTCCATTATAGAGTTCTATTAAACTGTATCCCATTATAGAGTTCTATTAAACTGTATTCCATTATAGAGTTCTATTAAACTGTATTCCATTATAGAGTTCTATTAAACTGTATTCCATTATAGAGTTCTATTAAACTTTATCCCATTATAGAGTTCTATTAAACTGTATTCCATTATAGAGTTCTGTTAAACTGTATTCCATTATAGAGTTCTATTAAACTGTATTCCATTATAGAGTTCTATTAAACTGTATCAATTATAGAGTTCTATTAAACTATATTCCATTATAGAGTTCTATTAAACTGTATTCCATTATAGAGTTCTATTAAACGGTATTCCATTATAGAGTTCTATTAAACTGTATTCCATTATAGAGTTCTATTAAACTGTATAGAGTTCTATTAAACTGTATTCCATTATAGAGTTCTATTAAACTGTATTCCATTATAGAGTTCTATTAAACTGTATTCCATTATAGAGTTCTATTAAACTGTATAGAGTTCTATTAAACTGTATTCCATTATAGAGTTCTATTAAACTGTATTCCATTATAGAGTTCTATTAAACTGTATTCCATTATAGAGTTCTATTAAACTGTATTCCATTATAGAGTTCTGTTAAACTTTATTCCATTATAGAGTTCTATTAAACTGTATTCCATTATAGAGTTCTATTAAACTGTATTCCATTATAGAGTTCTATTAAACTGTATAGAGTTCTATTAAACTGTATTCCATTATAGAGTTCTATTAAACTGTATTCCATTATAGAGTTCTATTAAACTGTATTCCATTATAGAGTTCTATTAAACTGTATTCCATTATAGAGTTCTATTAAACTGTATTCCATTATAGAGTTCTATTAAACTGTATTCCATTATAGAGTTCTATTAAACTGTATAGAGTTCTATTAAACTGTATTCCATTATAGAGTTCTATTAAACTGTATTCCATTATAGAGTTCTATTAAACTGTATTCCATTATAGAGTTCTATTAAACTGTATTCCATTATAGAGTTCTATTAAACTGTATCCCATTATAGAGTTCTATTAAACTGTATTCCATTATAGAGTTCTATTAAACTGTATTCCATTATAGAGTTCTATTAAACTGTATTCCATTATAGAGTTCTATTAAACTGTATTCCATTATAGAGTTCTATTAAACTGTATTCCATTATAGAGTTCTATTAAACTATATTCCATTATAGAGTTCTATTAAACTGTATTCCATTATAGAGTTCTATTAAACTGTATTCCATTATAGAGTTCTATTAAACTGTATTCCATTATAGAGTTCTATTAAACTGTATTCCATTATAGAGTTCTATTAAACTGTATTCCATTATAGAGTTCTATTAAACTGTATTCCATTATAGAGTTCTATTAAACTGTATTCCATTATAGAGTTCTATTAAACTGTATCCCATTATAGAGTTCTATTAAACTGTATTCCATTATAGAGTTCTATTAAACTGTATTCCATTATAGAGTTCTATTAAACTGTATTCCATTATAGAGTTCTATTAAACTGTATCCCATTATAGAGTTCTATTAAACTGTATTCCATTATAGAGTTCTGTTAAACTGTATTCCATTATAGAGTTCTATTAAACTGTATTCCATTATAGAGTTATATTAAACTGTATCAATTATAGAGTTCTATTAAACTATATTCCATTATAGAGTTCTATTAAACTGTATTCCATTATAGAGTTCTATTAAACTGTATTCAATTATAGAGTTCTATTAAACTGTATTCCATTATAGAGTTCTATTAAACTGTATTCCATTATAGAGTTCTATTAAACTGTATTCCATTATAGAGTTCTATTAAACTGTATTCCATTATAGAGTTCTATTAAACTGTATTCCATTATAGAGTTCTATTAAACTGTATTCCATTATAGAGTTCTATTAAACTGTATTCCATTATAGAGTTCTATTAAACTGTATTCCATTATAGAGTTCTATTAAACTGTATTCCATTATAGAGTTCTATTAAACTGTATTCCATTATAGAGTTCTATTAAACTGTATAGAGTTCTATTAAACTGTATAGAGTTCTATTAAACTGTATAGAGTTCTATTAAACTGTATTCCATTATAGAGTTCTATTAAACTGTATTCCATTATAGAGTTCTATTAAACTGTATTCCATTATAGAGTTCTATTAAACTGTATTCCATTATAGAGTTCTATTAAACTGTATTCCATTATAGAGTTCTATTAAACTGTATTCCATTATAGAGTTCTATTAAACTGTATTCCATTATAGAGTTCTATTAAACTGTATTCCATTATAGAGTTCTATTAAACTGTATTCCATTATAGAGTTCTATTAAACTGTATTCCATTATAGAGTTCTATTAAACTGTATTCCATTATAGAGTTCTATTAAACTATATTCCATTATAGAGTTCTATTAAACTGTATTCCATTATAGAGTTCTATTAAACTGTATTCCATTATAGAGTTCTATTAAACTGTATTCCATTATAGAGTTCTATTAAACTGTATTCCATTATAGAGTTCTATTAAACTGTATTCCATTATAGAGTTCTATTAAACTGTATTCCATTATAGAGTTCTATTAAACTGTATTCCATTATAGAGTTCTATTAAACTGTATCCCATTATAGAGTTCTATTAAACTGTATTCCATTATAGAGTTCTATTAAACTGTATTCCATTATAGAGTTCTATTAAACTGTATTCCATTATAGAGTTCTATTAAACTGTATTCCATTATAGAGTTCTATTAAACTGTATTCCATTATAGAGTTCTATTAAACTATATTCCATTATAGAGTTCTATTAAACTGTATTCCATTATAGAGTTCTATTAAACTGTATTCCATTATAGAGTTCTATTAAACTGTATTCCATTATAGAGTTCTATTAAACTGTATTCCATTATAGAGTTCTATTAAACTGTATTCCATTATAGAGTTCTATTAAACTGTATTCCATTATAGAGTTCTATTAAACTGTATTCCATTATAGAGTTCTATTAAACTGTATCCCATTATAGAGTTCTATTAAACTGTATTCCATTATAGAGTTCTATTAAACTGTATTCCATTATAGAGTTCTATTAAACTGTATTCCATTATAGAGTTCTATTAAACTGTATCCCATTATAGAGTTCTATTAAACTGTATTCCATTATAGAGTTCTGTTAAACTGTATTCCATTATAGAGTTCTATTAAACTGTATTCCATTATAGAGTTATATTAAACTGTATCAATTATAGAGTTCTATTAAACTATATTCCATTATAGAGTTCTATTAAACTGTATTCCATTATAGAGTTCTATTAAACTGTATTCAATTATAGAGTTCTATTAAACTGTATTCCATTATAGAGTTCTATTAAACTGTATTCCATTATAGAGTTCTATTAAACTGTATTCCATTATAGAGTTCTATTAAACTATATTCCATTATAGAGTTCTATTAAACTGTATTCCATTATAGAGTTCTATTAAACTGTATTCCATTATAGAGTTCTATTAAACTGTATTCCATTATAGAGTTCTATTAAACTGTATTCCATTATAGAGTTCTATTAAACTGTATAGAGTTCTATTAAACTGTATTCCATTATAGAGTTCTATTAAACTGTATTACATTATAGAGTTCTATTAAACTGTATTCCATTATAGAGTTCTATTAAACTATATTCCATTATAGAGTTCTATTAAACTGTATTCCATTATAGAGTTCTATTAAACTGTATTCCATTATAGAGTTCTATTAAACTGTATTCCATTATAGAGTTCTATTAAACTGTATTCCATTATAGAGTTCTATTAAACTGTATAGAGTTCTATTAAACTGTATTCCATTATAGAGTTCTATTAAACTGTATTACATTATAGAGTTCTATTAAACTATATTCCATTATAGAGTTCTATTAAACTGTATTCCATTATAGAGTTCTATTAAACTGTATTCCATTATAGAGTTCTATTAAACTGTATTCCATTATAGAGTTCTATTAAACTGTATTCCATTATAGAGTTCTATTAAACTGTATTCCATTATAGAGTTCTATTAAACTGTATTCCATTATAGAGTTCTATTAAACTGTATTCCATTATAGAGTTCTATTAAACTATATTTCATTATAGAGTTCTATTAAACTGTATTCCATTATAGAGTTCTATTAAACTGTATTCCATTATAGAGTTCTATTAAACTGTATTCCATTATAGAGTTCTATTAAACTGTATTCCATTATAGAGTTCTATTAAACTGTATTCCATTATAGAGTTCTATTAAACTGTATTCCATTATAGAGTTCTATTAAACTGTATTCCATTATAGAGTTCTATTAAACTGTATCCCATTATAGAGTTCTATTAAACTGTATTCCATTATAGAGTTCTATTAAACTGTATTCCATTATAGAGTTCTATTAAACTGTATTCCATTATAGAGTTCTATTAAACTGTATTCCATTATAGAGTTCTATTAAACTGTATTCCATGATAGAGTTCTATTAAACTGTATTCCATTATAGAGTTCTATTAAACTGTATTCCATTATAGAGTTCTATTAAACTGTATTCCATTATAGAGTTCTATTAAACTGTATTCCATTATAGAGTTCTATTAAACTGTATTCCATTATAGAGTTCTATTAAACTGTATTCCATTATAGAGTTCTATTAAACTGTATTCCATTATAGAGTTCTATTAAACTATATTTCATTATAGAGTTCTATTAAACTGTATTCCATTATAGAGTTCTATTAAACTGTATCCCATTATAGAGTTCTATTAAACTGTATTCCATTATAGAGTTCTATTAAACTATATTTCATTATAGAGTTATATTAAACTGTATTCCATTATAGAGTTCTATTAAACTGTATTCCATTATAGAGTTCTATTAAACTGTATTCCATTATAGAGTTCTATTAAACTGTATTCCATTATAGAGTTCTATTAAACTGTATTCCATTATAGAGTTCTATTAAACTGTATTCCATTATAGAGTTCTATTAAACTGTATTCCATTATAGAGTTCTATTAAACTGTATCCCATTATAGAGTTCTATTAAACTGTATTCCATTATAGAGTTCTATTAAACTGTATTCCATTATAGAGTTCTATTAAACTGTATTCCATTATAGAGTTCTATTAAACTTTATCCCATTATAGAGTTCTATTAAACTGTATTCCATTATAGAGTTCTGTTAAACTGTATTCCATTATAGAGTTCTATTAAACTGTATTCCATTATAGAGTTCTATTAAACTGTATCAATTATAGAGTTCTATTAAACTATATTCCATTATAGAGTTCTATTAAACTGTATTCCATTATAGAGTTCTATTAAACGGTATTCCATTATAGAGTTCTATTAAACTGTATTCCATTATAGAGTTCTATTAAACTGTATAGAGTTCTATTAAACTGTATTCCATTATAGAGTTCTATTAAACTGTATTCCATTATAGAGTTCTATTAAACTGTATTCCATTATAGAGTTCTATTAAACTGTATAGAGTTCTATTAAACTGTATTCCATTATAGAGTTCTATTAAACTGTATTCCATTATAGAGTTCTATTAAACTGTATTCCATTATAGAGTTCTATTAAACTGTATTCCATTATAGAGTTCTGTTAAACTTTATTCCATTATAGAGTTCTATTAAACTGTATTCCATTATAGAGTTCTATTAAACTGTATTCCATTATAGAGTTCTATTAAACTGTATAGAGTTCTATTAAACTGTATTCCATTATAGAGTTCTATTAAACTGTATTCCATTATAGAGTTCTATTAAACTGTATTCCATTATAGAGTTCTATTAAACTGTATTCCATTATAGAGTTCTATTAAACTGTATTCCATTATAGAGTTCTATTAAACTGTATTCCATTATAGAGTTCTATTAAACTGTATAGAGTTCTATTAAACTGTATTCCATTATAGAGTTCTATTAAACTGTATTCCATTATAGAGTTCTATTAAACTGTATTCCATTATAGAGTTCTATTAAACTGTATTCCATTATAGAGTTCTATTAAACTGTATCCCATTATAGAGTTCTATTAAACTGTATTCCATTATAGAGTTCTATTAAACTGTATTCCATTATAGAGTTCTATTAAACTGTATTCCATTATAGAGTTCTATTAAACTGTATTCCATTATAGAGTTCTATTAAACTGTATTCCATTATAGAGTTCTATTAAACTATATTCCATTATAGAGTTCTATTAAACTGTATTCCATTATAGAGTTCTATTAAACTGTATTCCATTATAGAGTTCTATTAAACTGTATTCCATTATAGAGTTCTATTAAACTGTATTCCATTATAGAGTTCTATTAAACTGTATTCCATTATAGAGTTCTATTAAACTGTATTCCATTATAGAGTTCTATTAAACTGTATTCCATTATAGAGTTCTATTAAACTGTATCCCATTATAGAGTTCTATTAAACTGTATTCCATTATAGAGTTCTATTAAACTGTATTCCATTATAGAGTTCTATTAAACTGTATTCCATTATAGAGTTCTATTAAACTGTATCCCATTATAGAGTTCTATTAAACTGTATTCCATTATAGAGTTCTGTTAAACTGTATTCCATTATAGAGTTCTATTAAACTGTATTCCATTATAGAGTTATATTAAACTGTATCAATTATAGAGTTCTATTAAACTATATTCCATTATAGAGTTCTATTAAACTGTATTCCATTATAGAGTTCTATTAAACTGTATTCAATTATAGAGTTCTATTAAACTGTATTCCATTATAGAGTTCTATTAAACTGTATTCCATTATAGAGTTCTATTAAACTGTATTCCATTATAGAGTTCTATTAAACTATATTCCATTATAGAGTTCTATTAAACTGTATTCCATTATAGAGTTCTATTAAACTGTATTCCATTATAGAGTTCTATTAAACTGTATTCCATTATAGAGTTCTATTAAACTGTATTCCATTATAGAGTTCTATTAAACTGTATAGAGTTCTATTAAACTGTATTCCATTATAGAGTTCTATTAAACTGTATTACATTATAGAGTTCTATTAAACTGTATTCCATTATAGAGTTCTATTAAACTATATTCCATTATAGAGTTCTATTAAACTGTATTCCATTATAGAGTTCTATTAAACTGTATTCCATTATAGAGTTCTATTAAACTGTATTCCATTATAGAGTTCTATTAAACTGTATTCCATTATAGAGTTCTATTAAACTGTATAGAGTTCTATTAAACTGTATTCCATTATAGAGTTCTATTAAACTGTATTACATTATAGAGTTCTATTAAACTATATTCCATTATAGAGTTCTATTAAACTGTATTCCATTATAGAGTTCTATTAAACTGTATTCCATTATAGAGTTCTATTAAACTGTATTCCATTATAGAGTTCTATTAAACTGTATTCCATTATAGAGTTCTATTAAACTGTATTCCATTATAGAGTTCTATTAAACTGTATTCCATTATAGAGTTCTATTAAACTGTATTCCATTATAGAGTTCTATTAAACTATATTTCATTATAGAGTTCTATTAAACTGTATTCCATTATAGAGTTCTATTAAACTGTATTCCATTATAGAGTTCTATTAAACTGTATTCCATTATAGAGTTCTATTAAACTGTATTCCATTATAGAGTTCTATTAAACTGTATTCCATTATAGAGTTCTATTAAACTGTATTCCATTATAGAGTTCTATTAAACTGTATTCCATTATAGAGTTCTATTAAACTGTATCCCATTATAGAGTTCTATTAAACTGTATTCCATTATAGAGTTCTATTAAACTGTATTCCATTATAGAGTTCTATTAAACTGTATTCCATTATAGAGTTCTATTAAACTGTATTCCATTATAGAGTTCTATTAAACTGTATTCCATGATAGAGTTCTATTAAACTGTATTCCATTATAGAGTTCTATTAAACTGTATTCCATTATAGAGTTCTATTAAACTGTATTCCATTATAGAGTTCTATTAAACTGTATTCCATTATAGAGTTCTATTAAACTGTATTCCATTATAGAGTTCTATTAAACTGTATTCCATTATAGAGTTCTATTAAACTGTATTCCATTATAGAGTTCTATTAAACTATATTTCATTATAGAGTTCTATTAAACTGTATTCCATTATAGAGTTCTATTAAACTGTATCCCATTATAGAGTTCTATTAAACTGTATTCCATTATAGAGTTCTATTAAACTATATTTCATTATAGAGTTATATTAAACTGTATTCCATTATAGAGTTCTATTAAACTGTATTCCATTATAGAGTTCTATTAAACTGTATTCCATTATAGAGTTCTATTAAACTGTATTCCATTATAGAGTTCTATTAAACTGTATTCCATTATAGAGTTCTATTAAACTGTATTCCATTATAGAGTTCTATTAAACTGTATTCCATTATAGAGTTCTATTAAACTGTATCCCATTATAGAGTTCTATTAAACTGTATTCCATTATAGAGTTCTATTAAACTGTATTCCATTATAGAGTTCTATTAAACTGTATTCCATTATAGAGTTCTATTAAACTTTATCCCATTATAGAGTTCTATTAAACTGTATTCCATTATAGAGTTCTGTTAAACTGTATTCCATTATAGAGTTCTATTAAACTGTATTCCATTATAGAGTTCTATTAAACTGTATCAATTATAGAGTTCTATTAAACTATATTCCATTATAGAGTTCTATTAAACTGTATTCCATTATAGAGTTCTATTAAACGGTATTCCATTATAGAGTTCTATTAAACTGTATTCCATTATAGAGTTCTATTAAACTGTATAGAGTTCTATTAAACTGTATTCCATTATAGAGTTCTATTAAACTGTATTCCATTATAGAGTTCTATTAAACTGTATTCCATTATAGAGTTCTATTAAACTGTATAGAGTTCTATTAAACTGTATTCCATTATAGAGTTCTATTAAACTGTATTCCATTATAGAGTTCTATTAAACTGTATTCCATTATAGAGTTCTATTAAACTGTATTCCATTATAGAGTTCTGTTAAACTTTATTCCATTATAGAGTTCTATTAAACTGTATTCCATTATAGAGTTCTATTAAACTGTATTCCATTATAGAGTTCTATTAAACTGTATAGAGTTCTATTAAACTGTATTCCATTATAGAGTTCTATTAAACTGTATTCCATTATAGAGTTCTATTAAACTGTATTCCATTATAGAGTTCTATTAAACTGTATTCCATTATAGAGTTCTATTAAACTGTATTCCATTATAGAGTTCTATTAAACTGTATTCCATTATAGAGTTCTATTAAACTGTATAGAGTTCTATTAAACTGTATTCCATTATAGAGTTCTATTAAACTGTATTCCATTATAGAGTTCTATTAAACTGTATTCCATTATAGAGTTCTATTAAACTGTATTCCATTATAGAGTTCTGTTAAACTGTATTCCATTATAGAGTTCTATTAAACTGTATTCCATTATAGAGTTCTATTAAACTGTATTCCATTATAGAGTTCTATTAAACTATATTCCATTATAGAGTTCTATTAAACTGTATTCAATTATAGAGTTCTATTAAACTGTATTCCATTATAGAGTTCTATTAAACTGTATCCCATTATAGAGTTCTATTAAACTGTATTCCATTATAGAGTTCTATTAAACTGTATTCCATTATAGAGTTCTATTAAACTGTATTCCATTATAGAGTTCTATTAAACTGTATTCCATTATAGAGTTCTATTAAACTGTATTCCATTATAGAGTTCTATTAAACTTTATTCACTTATAGAGTTCTATTAAACTGTATTCCATTATAGAGTTCTATTAAACTGTATTCCATTATATAGTTCTATTAAACTGTATTCCATTATAGAGTTCTATTAAACTGTATCCCATTATAGAGTTCTATTAAACTGTATTCCATTATAGAGTTCTATTAAACTGTATTCCATTATAGAGTTCTATTAAACTGTATTCCATTATAGAGTTCTATTAAACTTTATCCCATTATAGAGTTCTATTAAACTGTATTCCATTATAGAGTTCTGTTAAACTGTATTCCATTATAGAGTTCTATTAAACTGTATTCCATTATAGAGTTCTATTAAACTGTATCAATTATAGAGTTCTATTAAACTATATTCCATTATAGAGTTCTATTAAACTGTATTCCATTATAGAGTTCTATTAAACGGTATTCCATTATAGAGTTCTATTAAACTGTATTCCATTATAGAGTTCTATTAAACTGTATTCCATTATAGAGTTCTATTAAACTGTATAGAGTTCTATTAAACTGTATTCCATTATAGAGTTCTATTAAACTGTATTCCATTATAGAGTTCTATTAAACTGTATTCCATTATAGAGTTCTATTAAACTGTATAGAGTTCTATTAAACTGTATTCCATTATAGAGTTCTATTAAACTGTATTCCATTATAGAGTTCTATTAAACTGTATTCCATTATAGAGTTCTATTAAACTGTATTCCATTATAGAGTTCTGTTAAACTGTATTCCATTATAGAGTTCTATTAAACTGTATTCCATTATAGAGTTCTATTAAACTGTATTCCATTATAGAGTTCTATTAAACTGTATAGAGTTCTATTAAACTGTATTCCATTATAGAGTTCTATTAAACTGTATTCCATTATAGAGTTCTATTAAACTGTATTCCATTATAGAGTTCTATTAAACTGTATTCCATTATAGAGTTCTATTAAACTGTATTCCATTATAGAGTTCTATTAAACTGTATTCCATTATAGAGTTCTATTAAACTGTATTCCATTATAGAGTTCTATTAAACTGTATTCCATTATAGAGTTCTATTAAACTGTATAGAGTTCTATTAAACTGTATTCCATTATAGAGTTCTATTAAACTGTATTCCATTATAGAGTTCTATTAAACTGTATTCCATTATAGAGTTCTATTAAACTGTATTCCATTATAGAGTTCTGTTAAACTGTATTCCATTATAGAGTTCTATTAAACTGTATTCCATTATAGAGTTCTATTAAACTGTATTCCATTATAGAGTTCTATTAAACTATATTCCATTATAGAGTTCTATTAAACTGTATTCAATTATAGAGTTCTATTAAACTGTATTCCATTATAGAGTTCTATTAAACTGTATCCCATTATAGAGTTCTATTAAACTGTATTCCATTATAGAGTTCTATTAAACTGTATTCCATTATAGAGTTCTATTAAACGGTATTCCATTATAGAGTTCTATTAAACTGTATTCCATTATAGAGTTCTATTAAACTGTATTCCATTATAGAGTTCTATTAAACTTTATTCAATTATAGAGTTCTATTAAACTTTATTCACTTATAGAGTTCTATTAAACTGTATTCCATTATAGAGTTCTATTAAACTGTATTCCATTATAGAGTTCTATTAAACTATATTCCATTATAGAGTTCTATTAAACTGTATTCCATTATAGAGTTCTATTAAACTGTATTCCATTATAGAGTTCTATTAAACTATATTCCATTATAGAGTTCTATTAAACTGTATTCCATTATAGAGTTCTATTAAACTGTATTCCATTATAGAGTTCTATTAAACTGTATTCCATTATAGAGTTCTATTAAACTGTATTCCATTATAGAGTTCTATTAAACTGTATAGAGTTCTATTAAACTGTATTCCATTATAGAGTTCTATTAAACTGTATTACATTATAGAGTTCTATTAAACTATATTCCATTATAGAGTTCTATTAAACTGTATTCCATTATAGAGTTCTATTAAACTGTATTCCATTATAGAGTTCTATTAAACTGTATTCCATTATAGAGTTCTATTAAACTGTATTCCATTATAGAGTTCTATTAAACTGTATTCCATTATAGAGTTCTATTAAACTGTATCCCATTATAGAGTTCTATTAAACTGTATTCCATTATAGAGTTCTATTAAACTGTATTCCATTATAGAGTTCTATTAAACTGTATTCCATTATAGAGTTCTATTAAACTTTATTCAATTATACAGTTATATTAAACTTTATTCAATTGTACAGTTCTATTCAACTCGATTCAATGATACAGTTCTATTAAACTTGATTAAATTATACAGTTATATTCAATTATAAGTTCTATTCAATTATTCAGTTCTATTAAATTGTACAGCTCTATTCAACTCGATTAAATTATGAAGTTCTATTCAATTAAAACAGTTCTATTAAGTTCTATATAATTGTATAGTGACACATGTTTTATTAGATTCTATAGTGACAAATGTTTTATATAAATCTATAGTGACAAGTGTTGTACTAGATTCCACAGTGACACATGTTTTATTAGATTCTATAGTGACAAATGTTTTATATAAATCTATAGTGTTGTACTAGATTCCACAGTGACACATGTTTTATTAGATTCTATAGTGACACATGTTTTATATAAATCTATAGTGTTGTACTAGATTCCACAGTGACACATGTTTTATTAAATTCTATAGTGACAAATGGCCTGTTTTCCAAATGGCACCCGATTTCCCTATATAGTGCACTACTTTTGACAAGGCCCATATGGCTCTGATTAAAAGTAGTGTATTATACTGTATATGGAAATAGGGTTCCATTTGGAACCCATCCATGTTCTATTCAGATCTATAGTGACAGGTGACCTCCGGGACCGATGGTTTGGGCGGCTCTGTGATGTTGGTTGATGTCCCAGGTGAACCTTAGAGGCAGGTCCTTCATCTTCTCATCAAACACCTGGTCAAAGCGTTCACTCTGGGCCACCGTCAACGAGTTCTTCCAGTCTCCTATGGTACCTGTGCAGAACACACACACACACACACACACACACACACACACACACACACACACACACACACACACACATATATATTCAGATGAGCCAAAGCGATACAAAACAAGTGCTGATCTAGGATCAGGGCCCGTAATTATAAAGCCTCTCACAGCAGGAGTGCTGATCTAGGATCAGGGAGCGTATTCATAAAGCCTCACACAGCAGGAGTGCTGATCTAGGATCAGGGAGCGTATTTATAAAGCCTCTCACAGCAGGAGTGCTGATCTAGGATCAGGGAGCGTATTTATAAAGCCTCTCACAGCAGGAGTGCTGATCTAGGATCAGGACCCACCTGTCCATATCGTCTTATCAATTATGATCTAAAAGGGAAAACTGATCCTTTATCAGCACTCCTACTGTAACTATTTGTGTGTGTATGTATGTGTGCATATGTGTGTTTGCTCATGTGTGTGTGCATATGTATGTTTGCTCATGTGTGTGTGCGTATGTATGTTTGCTTATGTGTGTGTGCGTGCGTGTGTGTGTACCTTTCCGTAGGAAGTGTCCTTTCTCCAGAACGAGCACGTCTTTGGGCAGAAACTCATAGTTGGCTTTTGGATCCTTTTTCATGTTCTTGAACCTGTCAATCAATCAATCAATCATGAATTATCAGACAGATCATATTATATTAGTCCTCATTGAGGCTGTTCATTTTGCAGCATACACAATATACAGTCAAAAAGACAGGATAGAGCACATAAACAACAGGTTCCAACCTGGCCTTCTCAACAATGCGGTCAATGGCCGAGGGGGTCAGGTCCTTCCCGAGGAAATCACAGATATCCACCACCACTGATCTCAGGTCCTGAGAGAGAGGGGAGGGAGAGAGAGAGAGAGGAGGGAGAGAGAGAGAGAGAGAGAGAGAGAGAGAGAGAGAGAGAGAGAGAGAGAGAGAGAAAGAAAGAAAGAGAGGGATGGGTGAAGAGAGAGAGAGGGAGAGGGATGGGTGAAGAGAGAGAGAGAGAGAAAGAAAGAGAGGGATGGGTGAAGAGAGAGAGAGAGAGGGAGAGGGAGAGGGATGGGTGAAGAGAGAGAGAGAGAGAGAGAGAGAGAGAGAGAGGGAGAGAGATGGGTGAAGAGAGAGAGAGAGAGAGAGAGAGAGAGAGAGAGAGAGAGAGAGAGAGAGAGATGGGTGGGTGGGTGGGTGGGTGGGTGGGTGGGTGAAGATAGAGAGAGAGAGATGGGTGGGTGAAGATAGAGAGAGGGAGAGGGATGGGTGAAGAGAGAGAGAGAGGGGGAGAGGGATGGGTGAAGAGAGAGAGAGAGAGAGGGGGAGAGGGATGGGTGAAGAGAGAGAGAGGGAGGGGCAGACATTGGGTAGTTGCCCTGTATGTCATACAGCATAAAAGTGTTTCTCAGCGAGAGAGAGAGAGGGAGAAACAGACCGACTAGGAAGCAGACAGACTGCTTGAGCCTGCTTCCCAAATAGCCCCCTATTTCCTACTTAATGCACTACTGTTGACAAGAGGGCCCTGGATTCCATTTAAGATGCAGAAAACCCTTTACTGTACCTTGATCATGTCCTCGTACTTGACAAAGAGAATGTCATACTGCTCTCTCTTGGTGTACCACTCACGGATGTGATCAAACCACGATCCACCCACCACTGTCAACAACACACAGACACATACGCTATTGGACAGGACTTAAAACGTCTTCAACAGTGGCTGACATTTATCCCCCAAAAAACATATAGAAAAAGAGATGATGCGTACCAAACATATTATGGTTTATGCACATATCAACTGTGTAAAAGTTACAAAAGTGTACAGAGTAAGGAGCAGTTGATGTTACACAGTACACTTTACAGCACACGGTACACTTTACAGCACACGGTACACTTTACAGCACACGGTACACTTTACAGCACACGGTACACTTTACAGCACACGGTACACTTTACAGCACACGGTACACTTTACAGCACACGGTACACTTTACAGGACACGGTACACTTTACAGTACACGGTACACTTTACAGCACACTGTGCACTTTACAGCACACGGTACACTTTACAGCACACGGTACACTTTACAGCACACGGTACTGCAACACGTTTCCACCTTACTTTTCCCTGTCAGGTACTGCTATGTGACATGTTTTGTTGGGTTCCAATTTGAAATCTACTTCCTGTCACTATGTAAGAACGTATTGATTACGCTACATGTATGATAACTGTATGTGTTTAGGGTGTCAGTGGAGGGTGAACAAGGAACTGTGCATTGAAAGTTACCGAGAGAGACAAGGAGGAGTTTGTGTCTGTTCAAACATGTCATTGTTGGTTCAGTCTGTTCAAACATGTCATCGTTAATAGATAAAGAAGGGAAGGAAAGGGAAAGGCGCTGAATAGGCAGACAGCCTAAGGAACTAGGGAGGAGTGAGGAATTTGGCTCAAGGTCAAGTCAACAGATGAAGTGAGAAGAAACCTCTGTGAGGGGGGGGGGGGCAGAAGGGTTCACCCTAGGGCTGTTGAGTTATGATTTACGGTACATAATTGCCTATAATCCGAAATCAAACACATTTGAGTAACCACCTTTGTGTGTGGATTATTATGCATACTTGGTTTGTATGTTTAGACTGATGCTCCACTCCAATATGTCTATCCACAAGTCTGGGAGAGAACGTTGAGTCCTAGGCCATTAAGCTGTAAGACAGGTTGTCAACTGTTTAGTGAAATATGTTTCACTGCATAAACATGTTACTATCGATGTTCCTGTGCAGATTTCACTTGGTTTCCCAAATGAAGCACTGGGTAGCTGCAGGAACAGTGTTGAAGAGCCCATTGCACACAGAGTTTGGTCGGAACATCACGTGTTGTGCAGCGAGAGCATGCTCCCCCGACAGTGGTTGATGCTTGGCGTGAAATAAGTGTTCTTGTATTTATTTCTCAGCTTCTCATATTAAATAAGCACAGCTCTGCTATGAAACCGAAGTAGCCTACCTGGCATCATTAAAAACGGACTGGCGGGAAAGCGCGCAGCCTCCATTCCCAATTACAGTGCATACAGATGGTGCCCGAGTCCTCTGAGACGACTAATTTCGGGGGACAGTAAGTGCTACTGTGCAGATGTTTTCTTCACTGACTAGTGAGCAACAGCAAGCACTCCTGAAAGCGACCGGAGTTTAAGGCATAGGGGTATTTGGCCTCTGTGCTGTTGCTCAAGTTGACAAAATCTAAGACAAAAAATGTGCATTTAGTTCAGTGTGGAGTAACAGGGACAGAATCAAAAGTTATGCAACTAAAACCCATTCCATTTACAATAGGTCCAGCCAGTAATCATACCGGGCTCATTCTTTTTGGGAGCTGGGATAGAACCGATTTTGGGTTTGAATAATCTATGTGAAATGCCAGGGGAATGGATTCTAAAAAGTAACAAGTTAAAGTTGGCACGAGGACCAAACACTCCTAGCACGCAAAAAAAAAAAAAACGCTTTGGTGAGAAACTTTATTCTGTCTTATTCTGAAATAGCTTTATTGGCGAAAGGTAGGAGGGGGGGTCTCGCGAGAGAGTAAAGTGGAGTTACGAGTATGAAGGAGCATTTCTAGCACATTGTGTTAAGCACCTGTATTGGGGTAGAATTGCCCTCTTAAATGTCTGTGCATTAGTAGGATGGGCACGGTAGTGGAGGGTAAACTCGAACTACCCCCGTTTCACCCTCCTTCGGCAAGTACGCAGAATCATGGAGTCATGTACTGGCGTAAATATTTAAACTCAGTGGCAAGAAGAATGCCACCGTGCCTATTCGGGTCCGTTCGTAAATTCGCTCTGGCTATCTACTACATTTCTCGTCTGAGTGTGCCAGAGCGCAGAATAACGGATGAATTTACAAACGCTCAACACATGTTGAATATGGCCGGTGTCAGTAAACTTCGGCAAAAAAAAAGGTTAATTAAAGGTTAATTGTAGGGGCCTGCGTACTGGGAAATGCATAGCATTGAGATACCGATCTGGCATTAACATGCCACTCATGAAAGTGTAAGACAGGGACAAACCGGAGCTGTACTGAGAAAAGTTCATGCTAGAAATAGAAGATTAATATACTTTATGTTAACATTAGTAGTACATACTGTATATATTTCTCCCTTTCTGTAAATGTACATTCTGCCAAGTGTCGGTTAGTGCTAAGGTGATGATGTTAAATTCGAGTGATAGACTAACTGAAGCACTAGGGACTGTCATTCTAAATGTGGGTTGGATAATTTATCAATTGTTGTAATTATGATGCGGAAAGGCTGTAAGGAGAGACAGAGCGCTGGCCCTCAACTGTGAGGGGAGCTCAAAGGGAGGGTGCACGACTCACCCTGCAGGTGGTTTCTGAAACGAATGAATAATTTGTAAGAATCCATTGAGAACTACGGATGACATGGAGTGAGAACACCAGTAAACATGCAGCCTGAGGGGGGGGGGGGGGGGCTGGACACAAGCATGAGGAGGAGGATCCCAGCGGAAAGTCAGGATAAGGGAGGGTGGGAATCGTCATGTTGTTAAACTTCGAGTTGAACTATTTAATAATCATTGCAATATTTTGTGTTCTCTCTCTTTCCTAGTTTTCTTTTCTACTATCACTCTCTTAGGAACCCGAAAGAGGAAGAGAACGGGAATATCTCCAACAGAAATGTAATTATCGGTTGTATGTAGGAGGAACAATGAAAGATGGGGGGGAATTAAATTACGAGGGTGATTGGTGTGGTTATAACGACGGTATGAGGGATTTAAGCCTTGGGTGTAGACTAAGCACAATATACACTAGGCAATTTCACAGTTTATTTCATGTTGAACAGTATGGAGTCACGATTCAAACAAGAGGGGACTGTTGGGTGCCAATTTGAAATCGACTTATTCCTGTCACTGTATAAGACCATATTGATGACATGTATAATAAGTGTAGGTTGTAGTGTCAGTGGACAAGGGACTGTGTGGAAAGTTACTGAGAGAGACAAGGAGGAGTTTAGAACGTTTCTGTTTGTTCCAACATGTCACTGTTACATTATAATATCCCAAGTAGGGAGGCGAAGGGTTATTTCTGTTTGTTCCAACATGTCACTGTTACATTATAATATCCCAAGTAGGGAGGCGAAGGGTTATTTCTGTTTGTTCCAACATGTCACTGTTACATTATAATATCCCAAGTAGGGAGGCGAAGGGTTATTTCTGTTTGTTCCAACATGTCACTGTTACATTATAATATCCCAAGTAGGGAGGCGAAGGGTTATTTCTGTTTGTTCCAACATGTCACTGTTACATTATAATATCCCAAGTAGGGAGGCGAAGAGTTATTTCTGTTTGTTCCAACATGTCACTGTTACATTATAATATCCCAAGTAGGGAGGCGAAGGGTTATTTCTGTTTGTTCCAACATGTCACTGTTACATTATAATATCCCAAGTAGGGAGGCGAAGAGTTATTTCTGTTTGTTCCAACATGTCACTGTTACATTATAATATCCCAAGTAGGGAGGCGAAGGGTTATTTCTGTTTGTTCCAACATGTCACTGTTACATTATAATATCCCAAGTAGGGAGGCGAAGGGTTATTTCTGTTTGTTCCAACATGTCACTGTTACATTATAATATCCCAAGTAGGGAGGCGAAGGGTTATTACTGTTTGTTAATAAGAAGCTAACAGAATAATTACAACGTTTGTCGTAATGACCTATAAGGAAAACACGTCACAATAACTTACTTTTCCCTGTCAGGTACTGGTCGAAGAAATCCTGGAAGCTGCTGGGTGTCTCCAGCTTGCACCACACGTGACAGAAGTGGTAGTAGGACACCATGTTGTCCTTCGGGTTTCTCATCACGTACACAATCTGAACACCACAAAGGAAGAAGAAGAAGAAGAAGATGACTTTATTGTAACTTGTCACAGATACACTGGGAAGTCCTCTTTTTTCCTTATGGTGGGCGGGCTTTACCCGTTTTCTGGTCAGTCTAGGCTTGGTGGTTGTACTTTGGGTCTCTTGGTGTTCAGGCTGGCGGGCAGCAGGTTTGGAGGCAGGTGGGAGATGAAGAGTCTAGGTGTGGGGCGCGGGCGCTCGGGGCGGGTGTCTGGGTACTCGAGCCAGGGCATCTTCTCCAGGTTGGTGGAGCTCTGGTCGGTGCCACTACTCTCAGGGTAGGCCGCCTCCACCACCTGGACCAGGATCTGCTGGGTCCATATCGTACCTACACACACACACATACACACATATACACACACATATACATACATACATATACACACACACACATATACACACACATATACATACATACATATACACACACACACATATACACACACATATACATACATATACACACACACATACATATACACACACACACATACACACATATACATACACACACACATATACACACACACACACACATATACACACACACACACACACACATATACACACACACACATACACACACACACACACATATACACACACACAGAGGAAAGTTATTGCACTACGCCCTATATTGAGGGGTTTATATAGTATGATGTGATAATTGACGTGGAAGCTGCAGCCCTTTAACTTCCAAGACAAATGTCCTTTCATGGAAAATAAAGTTGTGTTTATTATACACACATCTTTATTGTCCCAAATGGGACATTAGTGGTGCAGTCAGGGTAAAAAAACATTAAAAACAGTAACCACCAACTCATTTTTGTAAAATTCTATAATTGTTTATTTTACTTAGAAAGTGTGGCACAGATTGAGTAGATCAGTGGGAGGAAATCCCAGTTAATCCATTGTTGGATTTGAATTTAATTGAGCAAAATGTGACACCTCTGAAAAGGGTACGAGGACTTTCACTAAGCGATCGGTGAATCTCAAACCAACCCCTTGCTCTTACCAACAATATCACATGCTGAGAGGAAACTCATAGGGTGACTTCCAAAGAGCGGCGAGGGTATCAATAAACCCATCAACGTTGGAACACACTTGTGACTTGAATGATGCAATTTTGTTCCACATTTAAGTAATTCAACAAACATGGAATGCAAATGAACAAGTTCCCCCTGTCATTTTACAAGATAAAAACCTTTGTAATAGATGACATTTTAATTTGGCAGGTGTTTAATTTATTACTGTACAGGAAACCGGTCCGTACCGGAAAATATGCGGCAAAAGCTTCGGCTGGTGAATCTCTCTATTGTTTTTATCATCATTTTTACGACACCAAACACAAACTCACATGATTTGGGATAGGAGACGAGGAAAATGTCAGTTTCTTGAATCTCAAAGCTCTGGAGGGAGTCAATGTACTGGGGGTCGGTCTCTCCCACGGTAAAGTTGTACCCTCTGTGTGTGAACAGGTGGGACTCAACAGGTCCAGCCCTTCCACTGATGGCGGAGAGGTGTGGTCTGGAGAGTGAAACATGACGACAGTTGGCTAGACAATGGTGAGGAATGAGAGCAGCAGAATCTGTTATATCCAGGTCTGTCTACTCTTCAGGTTGGAGGAGGAGGAGAAAAGAGGAGGGGTAGAAGGACATTTACAGGTCTGTCTACACTTCAGGTTGGAGGAGGAGGAGAAAAGAGGAGGGGTAGAAGGACGTTTACAGGTCTGTCTACACTTCAGGTTGGAGGAGGAGGAGAAAAGAGGAGGGGTAGAAGGACGTTTACAGGTCTGTCTACTCTTCAGGTTGGAGGAGGAGGAGAAAAGAGGAGGGGTAGAAGGACGTTTACAGGTCTGTCTACACTTCAGGTTGGAGGAGGAGGAGAAAAGAGGAGGGGTAGAAGGACGTTTACAGGTCTGTCTACTCTTCAGGTTGGAGGAGGAGAAGAAAAGAGGAGGGGTAGAAGGACGTTTACAGGTCTGTCTACTCTTCAGGTTGGAGGAGGAGGAGAAAAGAGGAGGGGTAGAAGGACATTTACAGGTCTTTCTACACTTCAGGTTGGAGGAGGAGGAGAAAAGAGGAGGGGTAGAAGGACGTTTACAGGTCTGTCTACTCTTCAGGTTGGAGGAGGAGGAGAAAAGAAGAGGGGTAGAAGGACATTTACAGGTCTGTCTACTCTTCAGGTTGGAGGAGGAGGAGAAAAGAGGAGGGGTAGAAGGACGTTTACAGGTCTTTCTACTCTTCAGGTTGGAGGAGGAGGAGAAAAGAGGAGGGGTAGAAGGACATTTACAGGTCTGTCTACACTTCAGGTTGGAGGAGGAGGAGAAAAGAGGAGGGGTAGAAGGACATTTACAGGTCTGTCTACTCTTCAGGTTGGAGGAGGAGGAGAAAAGAGGAGGGGTAGAAGGACATTTACAGGTCTGTCTACTCTTCAGGTTGGAGGAGGAGGAGAAAAGAGGAGGGGAAGAAGGACATTTACAGGTCTGTCTACACTTCAGGTTGGAGGAGGAGGAGAAAAGAGGAGGGGTAGAAGGACATTTACAGGTCTGTCTACTCTTCAGGTTGGAGGAGGAGGAGAAAAGAGGAGGGGTAGAAGGACGTTTACAGGTCTGTCTACTCTTCAGGTTGGAGGAGGAGGAGAAAAGAGGAGGGGTAGAAGGACATTTACAGGTCTGTCTACACTTCAGGTTGGAGGAGGAGGAGAAAAGAGGAGGGGTAGAAGGACATTTACAGGTCTGTCTACTCTTCAGGTTGGAGGAGGAGGAGAAAAGAGGAGGGGTAGAAGGACGTTTACAGGTCTGTCTACACTTCAGGTTGGAGGAGGAGGAGAAAAGAGGAGGGGTAGAAGGACATTTACAGGTCTGTCTACACTTCAGGTTGGAGGAGGAGGAGAAAAGAGGAGGGGTAGAAGGACATTTACAGGTCTGTCTACTCTTCAGGTTGGAGGAGGAGGAGAAAAGAGGAGGGGTAGAAGGACATTTACAGGTCTGTCTACTCTTCAGGTTGGAGGAGGAGGAGAAAAGAGGAGGGGTAGAAGGACATTTACAGGTCTGTCTACTCTTCAGGTTGGAGGAGGAGGAGAAAAGAGGAGGGGTAGAAGGACATTTACAGGTCTGTCTACACTTCAGGTTGGAGGAGGAGGAGAAAAGAGGAGGGGTAGAAGGACATTTACAGGTCTTTCTACTCTTCAGGTTGGAGGAGGAGGAGAAAAGAGGAGGGGTAGAAGGACATTTACAGGTCTGTCTACACTTCAGGTTGGAGGAGGAGGAGAAAAGAGGAGGGGTAGAAGGACATTTACAGGTCTGTCTACACTTCAGGTTGGAGGAGGAGGAGAAAAGAGGAGGGGTAGAAGGACATTTACAGGTCTGTCTACTCTTCAGGTTGGAGGAGGAGGAGAAAAGAGGAGGGGTAGAAGGACATTTACAGGTCTTTCTACTCTTCAGGTTGGAGGAGGAGGAGAAAAGAGGAGGGGTAGAAGGACATTTACAGGTCTTTCTACTCTTCAGGTTGGAGGAGGAGGAGAAAAGAGGAGGGGTAGAAGGACATTTACAGGTCTGTCTACTCTTCAGGTTGGAGGAGGAGGAGAAAAGAGGAGGGGTAGAAGGACGTTTACAGGTCTGTCTACACTTCAGGTTGGAGGAGGAGGAGAAAAGAGGAGGGGTAGAAGGACGTTTACAGGTCTGTCTACACTTCAGGTTGGAGGAGGAGGAGAAAAGAGGAGGGGTAGAAGGACATTTACAGGTCTGTCTACTCTTCAGGTTGGAGGAGGAGGAGAAAAGAGGAGGGGTAGAAGGACGTTTACAGGTCTGTCTACACTTCAGGTTGGAGGAGGAGGAGAAAAGAGGAGGGGTAGAAGGACATTTACAGGTCTTTCTACTCTTCAGGTTGGAGGAGGAGGAGAAAAGAGGAGGGGTAGAAGGACATTTACAGGTCTGTCTACTCTTCAGGTTGGAGGAGGAGGAGAAAAGAGGAGGGGTAGAAGGACGTTTACAGGTCTGTCTACACTTCAGGTTGGAGGAGGAGGAGAAAAGAGGAGGGGTAGAAGGACATTTACAGGTCTGTCTACACTTCAGGTTGGAGGAGGAGGAGAAAAGAGGAGGGGTAGAAGGACGTTTACAGGTCTGTCTACACTTCAGGTTGGAGGAGGAGGAGAAAAGAGGAGGGGTAGAAGGACATTTACAGGTCTGTCTACACTTCAGGTTGGAGGAGGAGGAGAAAAGAGGAGGGGTAGAAGGACGTTTACAGGTCTGTCTACACTTCAGGTTGGAGGAGGAGGAGAAAAGAGGAGGGGTAGAAGGACATTTACAGGTCTGTCTACACTTCAGGTTGGAGGAGGAGGAGAAAAGAGGAGGGGTAGAAGGACATTTACAGGTCTGTCTACACTTCAGGTTGGAGGAGGAGGAGAAAAGAGGAGGGGTAGAAGGACATTTACAGGTCTGTCTACACTTCAGGTTGGAGGAGGAGGAGAAAAGAGGAGGGGTAGAAGGACATTTACAGGTCTGTCTACACTTCAGGTTGGAGGAGGAGGAGAAAAGAGGAGGGATAGAAGGACATTTACAGGTCTGTCTACTCTTCAGGTTGGAGGAGGAGGAGAAAAGAGGAGGGGTAGAAGGACGTTTACAGGTCTGTCTACACTTCAGGTTGGAGGAGGAGGAGAAAAGAGGAGGGGTAGAAGGACATTTACAGGTCTGTCTACACTTCAGGTTGGAGGAGGAGGAGAAAAGAGGAGGGGTAGAAGGACATTTACAGGTCTGTCTACACTTCAGGTTGGAGGAGGAGGAGAAAAGAGGAGGGGTAGAAGGACATTTACAGGTCTTTCTACTCTTCAGGTTGGAGCAGGAGGAGAAAAGAGGAGGGGTAGAAGGACATTTACAGGTCTGTCTACACTTCAGGTTGGAGGAGGAGGAGAAAAGAGGAGGGGTAGAAGGACATTTACAGGTCTTTCTACTCTTCAGGTTGGAGGAGGAGGAGAAAAGAGGAGGGGTAGAAGGACGTTTACAGGTCTTTCTACTCTTCAGGTTGGAGGAGGAGGAGAAAAGAGGAGGGGTAGAAGGACATTTACAGGTCTGTCTACACTTCAGGTTGGAGGAGGAGGAGAAAAGAGGAGGGGTAGAAGGACATTTACAGGTCTGTCTACACTTCAGGTTGGAGGAGGAGGAGAAAAGAGGAGGGGTAGAAGGACATTTACAGGTCTGTCTACACTTCAGGTTGGAGGAGGAGGAGAAAAGAGGAGGGGTAGAAGGACGTTTACAGGTCTGTCTACACTTCAGGTTGGAGGAGGAGGAGAAAAGAGGAGGGGTAGAAGGACATTTACAGGTCTTTCTACTCTTCAGGTTGGAGGAGGAGGAGAAAAGAGGAGGGGTAGAAGGACATTTACAGGTCTGTCTACACTTCAGGTTGGAGGAGGAGGAGAAAAGAGGAGGGGTAGAAGGACATTTACAGGTCTTTCTACTCTTCAGGTTGGAGGAGGAGGAGAAAAGAGGAGGGGTAGAAGGACGTTTACAGGTCTTTCTACTCTTCAGGTTGGAGGAGGAGGAGAAAAGAGGAGGGGTAGAAGGACATTTACAGGTCTGTCTACACTTCAGGTTGGAGGAGGAGGAGAAAAGAGGAGGGGTAGAAGGACATTTACAGGTCTGTCTACACTTCAGGTTGGAGGAGGAGGAGAAAAGAGGAGGGGTAGAAGGACATTTACAGGTCTGTCTACTCTTCAGGTTGGAGGAGGAGGAGAAAAGAGGAGGGGTAGAAGGACATTTACAGGTCTGTCTACTCTTCAGGTTGGAGGAGGAGGAGAAAAGAGGAGGGGTAGAAGGACATTTACAGGTCTGTCTACACTTCAGGTTGGAGGAGGAGGAGAAAAGAGGAGGGGTAGAAGGACATTTACAGGTCTTTCTACTCTTCAGGTTGGAGGAGGAGGAGAAAAGAGGAGGGGTAGAAGGACATTTACAGGTCTGTCTACACTTCAGGTTGGAGGAGGAGGAGAAAAGAGGAGGGGTAGAAGGACATTTACAGGTCTGTCTACACTTCAGGTTGGAGGAGGAGGAGAAAAGAGGAGGGGTAGAAGGACATTTACAGGTCTGTCTACTCTTCAGGTTGGAGGAGGAGGAGAAAAGAGGAGGGGTAGAAGGACATTTACAGGTCTTTCTACTCTTCAGGTTGGAGGAGGAGGAGAAAAGAGGAGGGGTAGAAGGACATTTACAGGTCTTTCTACTCTTCAGGTTGGAGGAGGAGGAGAAAAGAGGAGGGGTAGAAGGACATTTACAGGTCTGTCTACTCTTCAGGTTGGAGGAGGAGGAGAAAAGAGGAGGGGTAGAAGGACGTTTACAGGTCTGTCTACACTTCAGGTTGGAGGAGGAGGAGAAAAGAGGAGGGGTAGAAGGACGTTTACAGGTCTGTCTACACTTCAGGTTGGAGGAGGAGGAGAAAAGAGGAGGGGTAGAAGGACATTTACAGGTCTGTCTACTCTTCAGGTTGGAGGAGGAGGAGAAAAGAGGAGGGGTAGAAGGACGTTTACAGGTCTGTCTACACTTCAGGTTGGAGGAGGAGGAGAAAAGAGGAGGGGTAGAAGGACATTTACAGGTCTTTCTACTCTTCAGGTTGGAGGAGGAGGAGAAAAGAGGAGGGGTAGAAGGACATTTACAGGTCTGTCTACTCTTCAGGTTGGAGGAGGAGGAGAAAAGAGGAGGGGTAGAAGGACGTTTACAGGTCTGTCTACACTTCAGGTTGGAGGAGGAGGAGAAAAGAGGAGGGGTAGAAGGACATTTACAGGTCTGTCTACACTTCAGGTTGGAGGAGGAGGAGAAAAGAGGAGGGGTAGAAGGACGTTTACAGGTCTGTCTACACTTCAGGTTGGAGGAGGAGGAGGAAAAGAGGAGGGGTAGAAGGACATTTACAGGTCTGTCTACACTTCAGGTTGGAGGAGGAGGAGAAAAGAGGAGGGGTAGAAGGACGTTTACAGGTCTGTCTACACTTCAGGTTGGAGGAGGAGGAGAAAAGAGGAGGGGTAGAAGGACATTTACAGGTCTGTCTACACTTCAGGTTGGAGGAGGAGGAGAAAAGAGGAGGGGTAGAAGGACATTTACAGGTCTGTCTACACTTCAGGTTGGAGGAGGAGGAGAAAAGAGGAGGGGTAGAAGGACATTTACAGGTCTGTCTACACTTCAGGTTGGAGGAGGAGGAGAAAAGAGGAGGGGTAGAAGGACATTTACAGGTCTGTCTACACTTCAGGTTGGAGGAGGAGGAGAAAAGAGGAGGGATAGAAGGACATTTACAGGTCTGTCTACTCTTCAGGTTGGAGGAGGAGGAGAAAAGAGGAGGGGTAGAAGGACGTTTACAGGTCTGTCTACACTTCAGGTTGGAGGAGGAGGAGAAAAGAGGAGGGGTAGAAGGACATTTACAGGTCTGTCTACACTTCAGGTTGGAGGAGGAGGAGAAAAGAGGAGGGGTAGAAGGACATTTACAGGTCTGTCTACACTTCAGGTTGGAGGAGGAGGAGAAAAGAGGAGGGGTAGAAGGACGTTTACAGGTCTGTCTACACTTCAGGTTGGAGGAGGAGGAGAAAAGAGGAGGGGTAGAAGGACATTTACAGGTCTTTCTACTCTTCAGGTTGGAGCAGGAGGAGAAAAGAGGAGGGGTAGAAGGACATTTACAGGTCTGTCTACACTTCAGGTTGGAGGAGGAGGAGAAAAGAGGAGGGGTAGAAGGACATTTACAGGTCTTTCTACTCTTCAGGTTGGAGGAGGAGGAGAAAAGAGGAGGGGTAGAAGGACGTTTACAGGTTGGAGGAGGAGGAGAAAAGAGGAGGGGTAGAAGGACATTTACAGGTCTTTCTACTCTTCAGGTTGGAGGAGGAGGAGAAAAGAGGAGGGGTAGAAGGACATTTACAGGTCTGTCTACACTTCAGGTTGGAGGAGGAGGAGAAAAGAGGAGGGGTAGAAGGACATTTACAGGTCTGTCTACACTTCAGGTTGGAGGAGGAGGAGAAAAGAGGAGGGGTAGAAGGACATTTACAGGTCTGTCTACACTTCAGGTTGGAGGAGGAGGAGAAAAGAGGAGGGGTAGAAGGACGTTTACAGGTCTGTCTACACTTCAGGTTGGAGGAGGAGGGAAAAGAGGAGGGGTAGAAGGACATTTACAGGTCTTTCTACTCTTCAGGTTGGAGGAGGAGGAGAAAAGAGGAGGGGTAGAAGGACATTTACAGGTCTGTCTACACTTCAGGTTGGAGGAGGAGGAGAAAAGAGGAGGGGTAGAAGGACATTTACAGGTCTTTCTACTCTTCAGGTTGGAGGAGGAGGAGAAAAGAGGAGGGGTAGAAGGAAGTTTACAGGTCTTTCTACTCTTCAGGTTGGAGGAGGAGGAGAAAAGAGGAGGGGTAGAAGGACATTTACAGGTCTGTCTACACTTCAGGTTGGAGGAGGAGGAGAAAAGAGGAGGGGTAGAAGGACATTTACAGGTCTGTCTACACTTCAGGTTGGAGGAGGAGGAGAAAAGAGGAGGGGTAGAAGGACATTTACAGGTCTGTCTACACTTCAGGTTGGAGGAGGAGGAGAAAAGAGGAGGGGTAGAAGGACGTTTACAGGTCTGTCTACACTTCAGGTTGGAGGAGGAGGAGAAAAGAGGAGGGACAGAAGGACCTTTAAATATCTGTCTGTGCCTATTATATACTTTCTGAAAGTGTGCATCTGTCAAATTGGCTCATTAATTCCATAAATCACCATCCACCAACCTAATAATACCAGTAATACCAGTAACATGGCCTGAGGACATTGCTTACATTGCTTGGACAAAAGGAACACCTACGTGAGAATGCTGTTCATTGACTACAGCTCAGCATTGCACAACATAGTGTCCTCAAAGGTCATCACTAAGCTAAGGACCCTGGGACTGAACACCTCTGCAATGTTTAGATACTACTTGTAGGTGATGGGCGGAGATATGGAGACTCTATATTTTTCAAACCGATATCGATATCATATCTGTTTGAATGAATGATATTGCTGATACTGTGTGGACTTTACTTCCACAGCTTTTTGAATTGGAGACAACTTCTTTCTGATTGTTCTGATTGAGGCTGGAACGAGTGCGCTGAGAGTCGGCAAGCAAGGTCAGGGAGTGTTTTAATAAATCAATGAAACAATGAACACGTACCACAAACAACGCACCGTCATGGAAACAGTCAGTAACACCTGGGGAAAGAACCAGGGGGGAGGGACAGACACAGGGAAGATAATCAAGGAGGTGCTGGAGTCCAGATGAGTGTCATGAGGCGCAGGTGCGCGAGACGATGGTGACAGGTGTCAGGGATAATCAGCAGCCTGATGACCTAGAGGCTGGGAGGGAGGATGCACTACCGTTCAAAAGTGTGGGGTCACTTAGAGATGTCCTTGTATTTTGAAATAAAAGCACATTTTTCTGTCCATTAAAATAACATCAGATTAATCAGAAATACAGTGTAGACATTGTTAATGTTGTAAATGACTATTGTAGCTGGAAACGGCTGATTTTTAATGTCAACAGTGAAGAGGTTTTCAGCTCCGCTAACATAATTGCAAAAGGGTTTTCTAATGATCAATTTAGCCTTTTAAAATGATCAACTTGGAATAGCTAACACAACGTGCCATTGGAACACAGGAGTGATGGCAGCTGTTTATCGTTGTCTCTGATTGGGGATCCTGTTTTTGTTGCCATTTTCCATTTTGGTTTTGTGGGTTATTGTCTATGTGTAGTTGCATGTCAGCACTTGTTGTAATTAGCGGCAGGTTCGTGTTGTTAGTTTGTTTAGTGTTCTTCCTTTATTAAAGAAGAATGTATTCGTATCACGCTGCGTCTTGGTCTCCTCGTTATGACCAACGTGACAGTCTGTTGTTATGTTCTTAGAGTAGATGTCTCGGCGGTTGTCGGTATTCGCATCCCAGGTTTACATCATTTTCTAGTTGCAGACTAGTAATTAGTATCTAAGATTTGCTCTTATTCTGTAGGGATTGAAAGTCTGAGAGTTGAACCTTTTCCAGCCGTGTGTTAAGGCTTCTAGGGATAGTGGGTGGAGGAGTCAGGCGCAGAGAGCAGGTTAGTTCCCAACGTGGGTCTTTATTCCAAAGACAGTGAAAACGGACATGCCAAACACAAGGGCGCATGAAATAACCCGTCCAAACAAACAGGACTAAAACTGTCCGGAAAAATAGAAACCCCAAAATAATCCAACATCATAAAACAGAGAACCAGCCCACACAATATCCAGCGGGCCTAGTGCCCTTAAATAGCCCACAAACAAAACTTAACTCAAAACAGGTGTAACCAATTAGACCAAACTAACAGAAACAAAAAAAAGGGAACACCATCTTCGGCGGGATGACACTGTGTAGCCAATGCTCCAAGCTGCATAGTTTTCTAGTTTTGGTACTCAACTATTTGCAATCACAGCTCCTGCAGTGGGTTTGCTTAGTCTTGGTACACAAACTTTTGCCACCTCAGCTTACACTGAAGTATGCGTGGTCTGAAGAGGATTTCCTCAGGAGGGGGTTTTATTCGTAACAATAGAAAAGGTGGTTCCATGACGCCAGATCATGTCTGTGCTCACGGGGGCGTGGCCGCTGACTAGTTCAACTTTACAGGGAATACAATTCTCTCAAAATTAAAGGTTAACATCATGTTACATCATTTCACAAATAGTTTCATCTTTACTCATTCATTTTATACAAGAATTAGATGCAAACACCATAATTGAGAAATGTGCACATTCAGAGATATAGTTACGTGTGTTTCCTGTTCTTCGTGAGGTCACCAAATGAAACACTTTCAACATAACTGTCCCTTAAGTGTCCACAGCCCCTTCCCACATTCTCACAAGTGGACCTAGAGTTTCATTTTCCCATTTTGGGGATTTAGGAGTTCGGCCACGCAAAGTCCTTTGTTCACTCTGTGGTCTCTCTCTCTGCATGAAAAGGGGGAGAGAGTCTCCACCAGGAATTTATGACCTGAGATAACAGAACCTGGGTGTAGGAGAGAGTGAGAGAGGGGGAAGCCACGATCTACACCCAGAAAGGGCCACGCCATGACACCTATAACAACCATATTACTACCATTACTACTACAACATGTTCTACTGCAGTCACTACCACCACTTCTACTATTTCACAACCAGAAATACTTCAAGACTGGCAAGCACACACATCTTCTTTTGGAAATGTCATTTTCAAGTTTTGTGTTGCAGTTTCACTGAACGTCCATAGGGATGCAGTGTGACCCCAGGTTTTAGCGGAGGATGTGGAAGAAACCACAGAACCACAGGCCATGATTCAATGACCGAGGAAACGCATCGACTGACTAACGCATTGAGATGTCACGGGTGCTTTTTAAGGGTAATTGACATGACCTATCATTCACAGTGTTTATCCTGGATGAATCTCTGATAATGTCTTTAAAAATGTGTATTTCCAGTAGTTCAGTGTGCAGGGGGAGGGAGGGAAAGAGGGAGGGTGAGGGGAGGGAGGGAGTGTGAGGGGAGGGAGGGTGGCGGGATGGAGTGAGTGTGAGGGGAGGGAGGGAGGGAGGGATGGAGGGAGGGAGGGAGGAGACGGACGGAGGGTGAGGGGAGGGAGAGGGGTGAGGGGTCGGAGGGTCCACACACACAGAACTGTGATGTCAGATGATTGCATAAACACAACTGAAGAATAGAGACAACAATATATGAGCACTCCCAGGAATACATAGACAGACATTATTAAGACAAGGTGAGATGTATGAGCAAGGCTCATCATGCTTTAGCAAGTGCAATGAGGAGGGAGGGAGGGAGGAGAAGGGGGAGGGGCTGTTCCCATGGAAACTGAGCAGTCAGCACATTTGTATGTTTTTCTGTGGACCCCTCTTGTTGGCATCCCATCCCGTGGTCCCAACCTCCTCTCTCTCTCTCTCTCTCTCTCTCTCTCTCTCTCTCTCTCTCGCTCTCTCCTGCTCGCTCTCCCTCTCTCGCTCTCTTTCTCTTTACCACAGCTGGACAGGGCAGCGGCACAAACACACACAACCACACACACATTGCATGCAGACACACACACACACACACACATATACACCACACACATACACACACAGTAGCACACACACTCGTGCACGCAGTCATAGCACACATATATACACACACACACAAACACACACACAGTCAAACACACACACCATGGCACTGCCCCCCTGAACCTGTTACCATGGTGACCACGGAGCCCCGACACTTGTGATGTTCATATGAGGAGTTCATATAGGCCTGGACAGGTCAGCGCAGTATCCTCACATTGTGTGTAAGTGAGTGTGTGTTGTGTGTGTGTGTGTTGCAAATAGTATTGGGCTACTTACTTCTACTCACTGTTTGGACCATTTTAATTAATTGTTTCATTTCATTTCAGTGTCCCTCTCTTGCTCCCTCTCTCTTTCGCTCTCTCTCTTTCTCACTCTCTCTCTCTCTCTCCCTCTCCCTCTCTCTGTTAAGGGGGTAATCAATATATTAAAAATGTTCAGCAGTGGCTCACTCCCCCGCATTCTAATCAGGGTCTACCAGCCCTTTAACGAGAGTAGGAGGGAGAGAGAAGGATAAAGGGAGTGTGAGGGAGAGAGAAGGATAAAGGGAGTGGGAGGGAGAGAGAAGGATAAAGGGAGTGGGAGGGAGAGAGAAGGATAAAGGGAGTGGGAGGGAGAGAGAAGGATAAAGGGAGTGGGAGGGAGAGAGAAGGATAAAGGGAGTGGGAGGGAGAGAGAGAGAAAGAAGAAGACAATTTGAATGTCCCATAACTGTGACATTGGTGTGACTTAAAGTGGAAGTTCGGGATTTTACAACTTGACGTTAGATGGTTACTCACTAGGGTTGTAAAGCTACCAGTAATTTGCCAAAGCTGCCGGAATCTTGGTAATTCATTTGGCTAAATAACTGGTAATATATGGTAACTTTGGTAATTTATATTCAAATAACTTTGAAAAAATGTATTCATATATAGTATACATGTTTTTATATCTGTGTCCATATTGTCCATACGTTTCTAGTGGATAGACCATATAGATCAAGAGAAAATAGCCTAGTTAATGGAAAAAG
>NC_092159.1:11526403-11528903 GCF_045791955.1 Oncorhynchus clarkii lewisi
CATCGGCTCCGGGTCTGCCTGTGATATAACCACCGAGGATAATTTGGATACCGGAGCAGCAACAGCAGTCTCGTTGGTCTACCAGAGAGGCTCCAGCAGCACCAACGCCTCCGGCGCCCCCGCCATATCCTCTGCCTCTTCCCGGCTCTATGACGAGTAATGGTCGGCTTGGATGGCTGGATGCGTCCTCTCTCCACAGAGCTCCAAGGTTCTGCATCGGTACCTCTCCTCCTTCTAACACAGCTCAATTTTCGTTGGTAACCTTCCGCATTCTCGATTCTACATATGGAAACTGGGGACCAGAATTTTAGGAAAAAGGAAACCTATAGCGGTGCTGATCTTTTTGTTTTTATTCCACGACGAAGCTACAACGTTTTTAGGGGGCTGGGGTTTTGCGTTGTGACTTGATTATATTTATTCATTTGGATTCGGGGCTTGAATTCGATTCTTCTCCCTCGTTTACCCCGATGGTTGTTTATTTGATTTGATCTAAGACAAGCCCTCATGTCTGCCCCTGCCGAGTATTTCGTTAAGTTGGTTTTGGGGCACCATTTGAATGCGTTCATTTGAATGATTGTTCATTGTTTCATTTCCTCTCAGTGTCCCTCTCTACCTTCAAGTCCCCAACCCGTCTCCCTCTCTTTCTCTCTCTCCCTCCCTGTTCTCCTCTCTTTGCCGAATAGAATAATAGGCCAAAGACAGACAGGCACGATGCTTGACAAGACTCCATGATTCCATGTGAATTTGACCAGGCAGGTTAGAATAACGTTGTCAGAAAATTGTCAGTAGATTTTCGGTAGGCCTATTCTAATTGGTCGGAAGTCTTTTTAAATTGTGGATCAGAGGGTTTAGGAAATCAGTAGGGTCTACCATTAGACCTAACCCCCAGCCTCCTCCTAATCCCATTGGCCGTTCAATCTGAACTCCCTTTGTGTGAGTGTGTGTGAGAACGTGTGTGAGTGTGTGTGAGAGTGTGAGTGTGTTTGCGTGAGTGGGTGCTGGGCTGGACCGTTCCCCTACACATGCCCCTTATCGCACACTTTCCAGATAGAAGTCGTGTAACACGTGTGACATCACTAGTGAGAGGACAGAGAGGATAAATGTCAATGCTACTTGTAGGCTAGCTGTTTTCAGCAGGTATTTGGTAGCTTTCCACCTACTCTGGTTAGGGTCTGTAGCCCTACTCCAAACCAGTAGGCCTCTGCTGTTTGGCCGGCCTATCACATTTGTTCATAGAGGCTGCGTGGCCTATCACGTTTGTTTATAGAGGCTGCTTGGCCTATCACATTCGTCCTTAGAGGGCCCAAACACACACCATCTTCCTTCCATCACCTAATTTCTCACCTGTGTCAGTTCCCCCGCCCGAAAACCAACCATACGATTCCCCCCGAGCTCCCCTGCCTCCCCCCCCGACACCCCCCCACCTCGGGCCCGTGGAAACCACCCCCCCCACCACCAGGGCCCATTTCCCGCCTCTGCCTCCACCCCGTGGTCTCACAAGCTGACCAACATTTACTTCCTGTTCGTCAAGAGGAAAGGGGGTTCCCCTTTCATGGAATGCGGCAACATGGGCGTGTTTGACCGCGGAGTTCAGATGCTGCTGACCACGGTCGGTGCGTTCGCCGCCTTCAGCCTCATGACCATCGCCGTGGGGACGGATTACTGGTTGTACTCCCGAGGGACGTGCAAATCCAAGAGCAACAACGAGAACGAGACCGTGAAGAAGAACGAGGAGGTGATGACACACTCTGGCCTGTGGCGGACCTGCTGCCTGGAAGGTAAGATCAAGATCAGGAGGCCTGGTCTAGGATCTGTTCCTGTAAACACTGGATCAGTAATTGTAGCCCTCTTCAGTTTAAGTACAAATCTTGGATCAGGTTAACAGTGTAGCTTGGAAGCTAAGGCCTGGTCTAGAATCAGTTCCTGTAGGTACCTGCAGGCCTTGTTGGTCTCTGCAGTTGTCTTAAGGCTTAATGTCTGGTCTAGGATCAGTACGGTCCACCCATAAGCACTGGATCAGTTAACAGCTTACTCTCTGCTGCCTGGAAGGTCAGCTAAGGCCTGGTCTAGGATCAGTACGATCGCCCACCCCAAAACACTGGATTAGTAATATGTAGGCCTCTTCAGATTGAAGCTCACCAGCGCTGCATGGAAGGCAATGCCTGTCTGATGTAGGATCAGTTTGAAGCATACCTGGGTTGCTTGGAGAGTAAGGCTTGGTCTAGGATCAGGCGTACGGTTGACCCTGGATCAGTAAAAGCCTTTTCTGTATTTAGGTACAGATTTAATCTGCATCCCTATTCCCTGTATAGGAAACTACAGATATAGTATCTTAATTTGAGCCAGATTGTTACAGCATGAAAATAATGCTGAAGCCACAGGAAATGTGATTTAGTATGTGGTTTATAATTAATGGACATTTTTGTAGGGGTTGATACATTTTTCGTGGCAACTCAAATATTCTACAGTCAGTTTGCATTTCTCAGCAACAAAAGAGTAA
>NC_092159.1:11533903-11583903 GCF_045791955.1 Oncorhynchus clarkii lewisi
CCATGGCCATAGCCTGTAAGGCCATCAGACTGTTAAACAGCCATCACTAGCACAGAGAGGCTGCTGCCTACATACAGACTTGAAATCATTGGCCACTTTAATAAATGGAACACTAGTCACACACACACATTATTAACTGTAATAATGTTTACATATCTTGTAATACTCATCTCATATGTACAGTATATACTGTATTCTATACTACCTATTGCATCTTAGCCAATGCCGCTCTGACATTGCTCATTCTTATATTTATATATTATTATTACATTCCTTACTTAGATTTGTGTGTATTAGGTATTTGTTGTGTAACTGTTAGCTATTACTTGTTAGATATTGCTGTGGAACTAGAAGCATGTGTATGTGACCAATAACATTTGATTTAATTTTGATTTAATTCATAGTAATTACTATGAATTACTAGCTAGCCTTATACAGTAGCTACTAGCTAGCTACGTCCGTGGCCATAGCCTGTTACAGTAGCTACTATCTAGCTACTTCCATGGCTATAGTCTGTTACAGTAGCTACTAGCTAGCTACATCCATGGCCACAGCCTGTTACTGTAGCTACTTGCTAGCTACATCCATGGCCATAGCTCGCTATGGTAGCTACTAGCTAGCTTCTTCCATGGCCATAGTCTGTTACAGTAGCAACTAAATACCGACCTCTATGGCCATAGCCTGTTATAGAAGCCACTAAATAACTACCTCTATGGCCATAGCCTGTTATAGAAGCTAGGCTACCAGCTAGCTATATATCTCCATGACCATAGTCTTGCAGTGAAGCAAAGAATCCTGTCACTTTCCCTGAGGCAGCCTGGGCTATCTTTAATAACACAGCACAGCAGGCCTATACAGTACCTTCAGAAAGTATTCGCACCCCTTGACTTTTTCCACATTTGATTGTGTTACAATCTGGATTTAAAATAGATTATTTTGAGATTGTCTGCCACTGGCCTACACACAGTACCACATAATGTAAAAGTGGAATTATGCTTTTAGAAATAAGTGTTGAACCCATTTGTTGTGGCCAGCCTAAATAAGTTCAGGAGTAAAAATGTGCTTAACAAGTGTACAGTAATAGCGTTTCACATAATTCTTGAATGACTACCAGGGGGGATGGCTGCCGTTTTACGGGCTCCTAACCATTTGTGCTATTTTGTGTGTTTTGTGGCATTGTTTGTAAGTTATTTTGTACAAAATGGTGATGCTACCGTCTCTTATGACCGAAAAGAGCATCTGGATATCAGAACAACGATTACTCACCCCGCTAACTGGACAACATTTTTTTATTTAATGAGTCTGACGCAAAGGATTTAATGTTGCTCCCAGACAAGGCCCAAATCCCTGTCATTCACATGCAGAAAATAAGGAAATACAGAGGGCGGAGATCAGGGTGCCTTCGTCAATGAGTGGGTAACCCGCCTCTACCATCCGTCCTATTAGCCAACATGCAATCACTGGAGAATAAACTGGATTAGCTCCGTTCGAGACTATCCTACCAACGGGACATGAAAAACTGTAATAACTTATGTTTCACCGAGTCGTGGCTGAACGATAACATGGATATTATACAGTTGGCTGGGTTTTCCGTGCATCGGCAGGACAGAACGGCTACATCCGGTAAGACAAGGGGTGGGGGTCTGTGTCTATTTGTCAATAACAGCTGGTGCGCAATGTCTATTATTAAGGTAGTCTCGAGGTGTTGCTCGCCTGAGGTAGAGTCTTTGAATGAAGAGATTGAGATAAAACTGTCCAGTTTGAGTGTTTGTTGCAGTTCATTCCAGTCGCTAGCTGCAGCGTAGTGAAAAGACGAGCGACCCAGGGATGTGTGAGCTTTGAGGACCTTTAACAGAATGTGACTGGCTGAACGGGTGTTGTATGTGGAGGATGAGGGCTGCAGTAGATATCTCAGATAGGGGGGAGTAAGAGGGGGGCCTAAGAGGGTTTTATAAATAAGCATCAACTAGTGGGACTTGCAGACTAGTGGGTCGTATACAGAGTTGACCAGTTTACTGAGGAGTTTAGAGTGCAGTGAGGTGTCCTATAAGGAGCAAATCTGATGGCCGAATGGTAAAGAACATCTAGCCGGTCGAGAGCACCCTTAACTGCAGATCTATAAATTATGTCTCCGTAATCCAGCATGGTTAGGATGGTCATCTGAATCAGGGTTATTTTGGCAGCTGGGGTGAAAGAGGAGCGATTACGATAGAGGAAACCAAAGTCTAGATGTAACCTTAGCCTGCAGCTTTGATATGTGCTGAGAGAAGGACAGTGTACCATCTAGTCATACTCACAAGTACTTGTATGAGGTGACTACCTCAAGCTCTAAACCTCCAGAGGTAGTAATCACACCTGAGGGGAGCGTCATTCCCAAGAAGACACAAGGCTGTAATCGCTGCCATAGATGCTTCAACAAGGTACTGAGTACAGGGTCTGAATACTTATGTAAATGTGATATTTTTGTATTTTATTTTTAATATGTTTGTAAGAAATTCTCAAAACCTGTTTTTGCTTTGTCATTATGGGGTATTGTGTGTAGATTGATGACGGAAAAATCAATTTGATCCATTTTAGAATAAGGCTGTAACGTAACAAAATGTGGAAAAAGCGAAGCGGTCTGAATACCTTCCCGAATGCACTGTAACTTCCTGCAGTTCACTAGACTAACCAAGGCAAGCTAGCTTCACCATAGGCCTAAATACACGCACTGGAACACATCTGACCTTACCAATGAATAGGATACCAATGAATCCAGAACGTTCCACGTGTATCTAGAATCTGCATCTAGAATCTTCCACATTAATAGAATCTAGAATTTGAATCTTCCACATGCATCTAGAGTCTGTATGTAGAATATGTTTATCTTCACATTTACACAATTACACAATTAATAAGACATCTTTTAAGCAGGCCAGTCTTGACTTGTGTGTGTTTCTCAGTGTTTGAGTGCATTAACGGAATTACATTAATTATGCTAATATGCAGAAGAGCTATTGGCATCATGTTATGGTTATCAGCAACATCATCATCATCCCCACCATCATCAGCAGCATCATCATCATCATCAGCACCAGTAGTATTGTTGTACAGCCTCTTCATCTCAAAGGGAGTATTGGCCTCTTCATAGAGAGCTTCCTCAGGCCCAGGAACAGCACAATTCATCCCCCAGTTTTGGGTCTTATCCCCATCAAATTGCATGGTTGTTTTGGTGTCTCAATCAAAAACTGCCCAGATCTGGTTAAGGCCACCACTGCATAGAGTTGGATACACTTGTTCCAAAGCCTGTTCAATAATAGCAAGGAGAGGAGCTCTATAGTACATTTCTATGGAGAGCTGGCATCTTTACAGGCTTGCTATAAAGCCCTAAATCCATCAACAAATTAATCTGTGAGCCAACATGGATGCATTATCATACATTACATTAAAACACGTGTGTGCACACACGCACTCACACATACATACACTGACACATTCCATTAAACCAACACTGCTGCCAGTGATAGTCACAACTCAGTCGACATATCAGGACCACCACCTATCTGTACCACATTCTACTATGGTTGCATTACAAATTGCACCCTTTTCCTTAATTTATTTACCAGAGTCCTATGGACCCTAGTCAAAAGTAGTGCACTATATAGGTAATAGGTTGTTATTTGGGACACACATACCTCTCACACCCTCCAGTGTTCCCTTTATAACCACGTCCCCCCTATGCCAACTCGTATTTGAACAAGTCTGATCCAGTTGGATCCAGTTCAGCTGTCCGGTCTGGAGTGATGGCCCCATACAGCCCCATGTGTCCAGCTGTGGAGAATTGTCCTGAAGCTCCAGGCTGTCAAGCCCCCTCCTGATAGATCCTGGCCCAGGATGTCCTCTCTGTCCTGGGCATGGGTGCACTACATACTTCCATGGCCATAGCCTGCTACAGTAGTTACTAGCTAGCGATATCCATGATCATAGCGTGTTACAGTAGTTGCATACTAGCTAGCTACTTCCATGGTCATAGCCTGTTACAGTAGCTACTAGCTAGCTACGTCCATGGCCATAGCCTGTTACAGTAGTTACTAGCTACCGACATCCATGGCCATAGCCTATTACAGTAGCTACTAGCTAGCTACGTCCATGGCCATAGCCTGTTACAGTAGTTACTAGCTACCGACATCCATGGCCATAGCCTGTTACAGTAGCTACTAGCTAGCTACGTCCATGGCCATAGCCTGTTACAGTAGTTACTAGCTACCGACATCCATGGCCATAGCCTGTTACAGTAGCTACAAGCTAGCTACTTCCATGGCTATAGCCTGTTACAGTAGCTACAAGCTAGCTACTTCCATGGCTATAGCCTGTTACAGTAGCTACTAGCTAACTACGTCCATTACCATAGTCTTGCAGTGAAGCACAGAATCATGTCACTTACCCTGAGGCAGCCTGGGCTATCTTTAATAACACAGCACAGCTGGCCTATATGTATATACAGTGCCTTGCGAAAGTATTCGGCCCCCTTGAACTTTGCAACCTTTTGCCACATTTCAGGCTTCAAACATAAAGATATAAAACTGTATTTTTTTGTGAAGAATCAACAACAAGTGGGACACAATCATGAAGTGGAACGACATTTATTGGATATTTCAAACTTTTTTAACAAATCAAAAACTGAAAAATTTGGCGTGCAAAATTATTCAGCCCCTTTACTTTCAGTGCAGCAAACTCTCTCCAGAAGTTCAGTGAGGATCTCTGAATGATCCAATGTTGACCTAAATGACTAATGATGATAAATACAATCCACCTGTGTGTAATCAAGTCTCTGTATAAATGCACCTGCACTGTGATAGTCTCAGAGGTCCGTCAAAAGCGCAGAGAGCATCATGAAGAACAAGGAACACACCAGGCAGGTCCGAGATACTGTTGTGAAGAGGTTTAAAGCTGGATTTGGATACAAAAAGATTTCCCAAGCTTTAAACATCCCAAGGAGCACTGTGCAAGCGATAATATTGAAATGGAAGGAGTATCAGACCACTGCAAATCTACCAAGACCTGGCCGTCCCTCTAAACTTTCAGCTCATACAAGGAGAAGACTGATCAGAGATGCAGCCAAGAGGCCCATGATCACTCTGAATGAACTGCAGAGATCTACAGCTGAGGTGGGAGACTCTGTCCATAGGACAACAATCAGTCGTATATTGCACAAATCTGGCCTTTATGGAAGAGTGGCAAGAAGAAAGCCATTTCTTAAAGATATCCATAAAAAGTGTTGTTTAAAGTTTGCCACAAGCCACCTGGGAGACACACCAAACATGTGGAAGAAGGTGCTCTGGTCAGATGAAACCAAAATTGAACTTTTTGGCAACAATGCAAAACGTTATGTTTGGCGTAAAAGCAACACAGCTGAACACACCATCCCCACTGTCAAACATGGTGGTGGCAGCATCATGGTTTGGGCCTGCTTTGCTTCAGCAGTGACAGTGAAGATGGTTAAAATTGATGGGAAGATGGATGGAGCCAAATACAGGACCATTCTGGAAGAAAACCTGATGGAGTCTGCAAAAGACCTGAGACTGGGACGGAGATTTGTCTTCCAACAAGACAATGATCCAAGACATAAAGCAAAATCTACAATGGAATGGTTCAAAAATAAACATATCCAGGTGTTAGAATGGCCAAGTCAAAGTCCAGACCTGAATCCAATCGAGAATCTGTGGAAAGAACTGAAAACTGCTGTTCACAAATGCTCTCCATCCAACCTCACTGAGCTCGAGATGTTTTGCAAGGAGGAATGGGAAAAAATTTCAGTCTCTCGATGTGCAAAACTGATAGAGACATACCCCAAGCGACTTACAGCTGTAATCGCAGCAAAAGGTGGCGCTACAAAGTATTAACTTAAGGGGGCTGAATAATTTTGCACGCCCAATTTTTCAGTTTTTGATTTGTTAAAAAAGTTTGAAATATCCAATAAATGTCGTTCCACTTCATGATTGTGTCCCACTTGTTGTTGATTCTTCACAAAAAAATACAGTTTTATATCTTTATGTTTGAAGCCTGAAATGTGGCAAAAGGTCGCAAAGTTCAAGGGGGCCGAATACTTTCGCAAGGCACTGTATCTACCTACAGTACCCTAGACTAACCCAGGCCAGTTAGCTTTGCTATAAGTCCAAATACACACCAGTGGAGGCTGCTGAGAGGAGGACGGCTCATAGTAAAGTCTGGAACGGAGCGAATGGAATGGCCTAAAACACGTGGAAACCATGTGTTGGATGTATTTGATACCATTCCACTTATTCCGCTCCAGCCATCACCACGAGCCCATCCTCCCCAATTAAGGTGCCACCAACCACCTGTGATACACGCACTGGAACACATCAGACCTTATCTTACAGGATTTCCCCGAATTCAGAATGTTCCACATGAATCTAGAATATGTATCTTCCACATTAACCTAGCATCTCTATCTTCACCATGTTACTGCTGTTAATGAGCCTGTACTTAGAATGGAAGTACTGCACTGTTTATCTTCACGATGTAAGAAATGACTGCAAGTCTATTTTTAAAGAGGCCAGTCTTGACGTGTGTGTGTGTGTGTGTGTGTGTGTGTGTGTGTGTGTGTGTGTGTGTGTGTGTGTGTGTGTGTGTGTGTGTGTGTGTGTGTGTGTGTGTGGGTGACGCATCCTGAGCGACGTCTCGGTGTTTGAGTGCATTACCGGAATGACATTAATTATGCTAATAGGCAGAAGAGCTATTTTGCCCAACAAAGGCAAAACACAGGAACTAGGAATTTGGTCAAAAATCTTTGATCTGTTGTAATGGCCAGTTATATTATCTGATTAACGTGGTATTTAGTTTCCTGACACAAGAACAAGCCAGTTGATCAGAATATGTCATGTAGTATAAGAAATGTGCCTATGTAGCGTAGTATTGCCATTGTTAGTGCTGCAGTTATGATTATCAGAAACATCATCATCATCAGCACTGTTACTATTTTTACAGCGCTCTTCATCTCACAGGAAGTTTTGGCCTCTGTAAAGAGCTTCCACAGGCTCAGGAACAGCACGATTCACCCCCCAGTTTTGGGTCTTAACCCAATCACATTGCAGGTTTTTTAGGGGTCTCAATCGAAAATGGCCCAGATATGCCGGTTAAGACCATCTCTGCATAGAGTTGGATAGATGGCACACATGGCCCAAAGTCTGACAGAAGCTACAATTGCAAAGATAGGAGAGGAGCTCTCTAGTACATATCTGTGGAGAGCTGCCAAGTTTACAGGCTTGCAATAGGACCCTTCATCCATCAACAAATTAATTTGTGAACCAATCTGAAGGCATTAATGCACACACACACACACACACACACACACACACACACACACACACACACACACACACACACACACACACACACACACACACACACACACACTCACAGACACACACACACACACGCACTCACAGACACACACACACGCACTCACAGACACACACACACACACACACACACACTCACAGACACACACACACACACACACACACACACACTCACAGACACATACACACACTGATACATTCCATTAAACCACCACTGCAGTGGTTGAGTGATAGTCACAGATCAGGACGACCCCCCGTCTGTACATCATTCTACTGTGATTGCATCACAAATGGCACCATATTCCTTACAAAGTGCACTACTTTTTACCAGAGTTCTATGGGCCCTAGTCAAATGTTCCCTATTTAGGGTACATGGTGCTATTTGGGACACACTCCAGTGTCCACTTTCCAACCACTCCCCAAATATCCTCACTCTTATCTGATCCATTTGGACCCAGTTCAGCGGTCCGGTCTGGAGTGATGGCCCCAAAGTGCCCCATATGTCCAGCTGTGGTGCTTTGCCCTGGAGCTCCAGGCTGTCAGGCCCCCTCTTGATGGATCCTGGCCCATGATGACCTGGGTTATATGGGTTGTACCCTGACCAGGTGGGGCTTACATGTCTGTCAGAGCGTGTGTGGTGGGGTGCTGTGTGTTGGCTGTAACGGTGTCCGCAAAGGCTTTTTTCGGCTGTTCGTGCACACTACAGTTTAGCTTGAGGGAAGCCAAACTTCAGTAGCCAAAGTCTTCTCTCCTTCGTCAGTGATTGGTCAACAGTAGGGATTCTTCAATGAAGTGTGTGTTGTCATTCAACAAAAGACAACTCGTTTTCATGCACATCTTTTCATTTGAGACATTTTGCACCTTAGTTAGATGTAAAATTGCGCAAATAAGATCTCTGAAAAAAGTATACATTTATTACAGATTTCTTGAGTTACGCCCATTGACTTTTAATTGATTTATTTCTTGAGTTACACCCGTTGATTAAATATATATGTTTTGTCACTGGCCTTAACACAATACCATATAATGTCAAGGTGGAATTATGTTCTTCGAAATTGTTATGAATTAATTATAAATTAAAAAGTTTAGATACTTACCCAGAAAGACTCACAGCTGTAATCGCTGACAAACATGATTCTAACATTTATTGACTCAGGGGTGTGAAATATTATGTAAATGAGATATTTATGTATTTGAATGTACAATCAATTTGCTAAAATAAAAAAATTACTTTGCCTAGATGACTTCTGCTAGGAGCAAACTGAACCTAGTACGCAGACACCTTAAGGAGTTCTGAGAGAGCGAGCAAGAGAGAGAGAGAGGGAACCAAAAATTCACAAAATGGGACAATCACCAAATTGAGACTCTGCATGCAGAATTCAACAAAAACATATTATGTGTACAATGTAAAACACCAAATAATGCCTGCATAGCAGAATTAGGATGATACCCACTAATTATCAAACTCCAGAAAAGAGCCATTCAATTCTACAACCACCTTAAAGGAAGCCATTCCCAAACCTTCCATGACAAAGCCATCATCTACATAGAGATTAACCTAGAGAAGAGTCCCCTAAGCAAGCTGGTCCTGAAAACACCTCTGCTGTTTTCAACAAGATCTCAGCGATCACTGCCTCATTGCCTGCATCCGTAATGGGTCTGCGGTCAAACGACCACCCCTCATCACTGTCAAACGTTCCCTAAAACACTTCAGCGAGCAGGCCTTGCTAATCGACCTGGCCCGGGTATCCTGGAAGGATATTGAACTCATCCCGTCAGTAGAGGATGCCTGGTTATTCTTTAAAAATGCCTTCCTCACCATCTTAAATAAGCATGCCCCATTCAAGAAATTTAGAACCAGGAACAGATATAGCCCTTGGTTCTCTCCAGACCTGTCTGCCCTTGACCAGCACAAAAACATCCTGTGACGTTCTGCATTAGCATCGAATAGCCCCCGTGATATGCAATTCATGGAAGTTAGGAACCACTCTACTCAGGCAGTTAGGAAAGTTAAGGCTACCTTTTTCAAGCAGACATTTTCATCCTGTAGAACAAACTAAAAAAAGTTCTGGGACACTGTAGTCCATGGAGAATAAGAGCACCTCCTCCCAGCTGCCCACTGCACTGAGGCTAGGAAACACTGTCACCACCGATAAATCCACTATAATTGAGAATTTCAAAAAGCATTTTTCTACGGCTGCCCTGCGCCCCCCACAGCAGCTTGTCCAAGCCTCCCCTATTTCTCCTTCACCCAAATCCAGATAGCTGATGTTCTGAAAGAGCTGCAAAATCTGGACCCCTACAAATCAGCAGGGCTAGACAATCTGGACCCTCTCATTCTAAAATGATCTACTGAAATTGTTGCAACCCCTATTACTAGCCTGTTCAACCTCTCTTTCATATCGTCTGAGATTCCCAAAGATTGGAAAGCTGCCACGGTCATCCCCCTCTTCAAAGGTGGGGACACTCTAGACCCAAACTGCTATAGAGCTATAGAGCTAATCTATCTTACCCTGCCTTTCTAAGGTTTTCGAAAGCCTAGTTAATAAACAGATTACCGACCATTTCGAATCCCACCGTTCCTTCTCCGCTATGCAATCTGGTTTCAGAGCTGGTCATGGGTACACCTCAACCACGCTCAAGGTCCAAAACTATATCATAACCGCCATCGATAAGAGACATTACTGTGCAGCGGTATTCATCAACCTGGCCAAGGCTTTCGACTCTGTCAATCACCACATTCTTATCGGCAGACTCAACAGCCTTGGTTTCTCAAATGACTGGGGCCTGGTTCACTAACTACTTCTCAGAGTTCAGTGTGTCAAATTGGAGGGCCTGTTGTCTGGACCTCTGGCAGTCTCTATGGGGGTGCCACAGGGTTCAATTCTCGGGCTGACTCTCTTCTCTGTTTACATCAATGATGTCGCTCTTGCTGATGAGAGTCTCTGATCCACCTCTATGCAGATGACACCATTCTGTATACCTCTGGCCCTTCTTTGGACACTGTGTTAACTAACCTCCAGACGAGCTTCAATGCCATACAACTCTCCTTCCGTGGCCTCCAACTGCTCTTAAATGCAAGTAAAGCTAAATGCTTGCTGTTCACCCGATCGCTGCCCGCACATGCCCGCCTGTCCAGTGTCACTACTCTGGACGGTTCTGACTTAGAATATGTGGACAACTACAAATACCTAGGTGTCTGGTTAGACTGTAAACCCTCCTTCCAGACTCACATCAAGCATCTCCAATCCAAAATTAAATCTAGAATTGGCTTCCTATTTTACAACAAAGCCTCCTTCACTCATTCTGTCAAACATACCCTCGTAAAACTGACCATCCTACCGATTCTCGACTTTGGCGATGTCATTTACAAAATAGCCTCCAACACTCTACTCAACTAATTGGATGCAGTCTATCACAGTGCCATCCGTTTTGTCACCAAAGCCCCATATACTACCCACCACTGCAACCTGTAAGCTCTCGTTGGCTGGCCCTCGGTTCATACTCGCCGCCAAACCCACTGGCTCCAGGTCATCTACAAGTCTCTGCTAGGTAAAGCCCCGCCTTATCTCAGCTCACTGGTCACCATAGCAGCACCCACCCGTAGCACGCGCTCCAGCAGGTATATCTCACTGGTCACCCCCAAAGTCAATTCTTCCTTTGGGCGCCTTTCCTTCCAGTTCTCTGCTGCCAATGATGGAACGAACTGCAAAAATCACTGAAGCTGGAGACTCATATCTCCCTCACTGGCTTTAAGCACCAGTTGTCAGAGCAGCTCACAGATCATTGCACCTATAGATAGCCCATCTGTAAATAGCCCATCCAACTACCTCATCCCCATACTGTATTCATTTATCTTGCTCCTTTTTGCACCCCAGTATCTCTACTTGCTTATTCATCTTCTGCACATCTACCATTCCAGTGTTTAATTGCTATATTGTAGTTACTTTGCCACCATAGCCTATTTATTGCCTTACCTCCCTTATCCTACCTCATTTGCACACACTGTATAAATACTTTTTCTACTGTATTATTGACTGTCTGTTTGTTTATGTGTAACTCTGTGTTGCTGTATGTGTCGAACTGCTTTGCTTTATCTTGGCCAGGTCACAGTTGTAAATGAGAACTTGTTCTCAACAGGCCTACCTGGTTAAATAAATGTGAAATAAAATAAATAAATAAATAAAAAGCTGGTCCTGGGGCTTTGTTCACAAACACAAACAGACGCAACAGAGCCCAGGACAGCAGTACAATTAGACCCAACCAAATCACGAGGAAACAAAAAAATAATTACTTGACACTTTGGAAAGAATTAACCAAAACACTGAGCAACTGGAATGCTATTTGGACCTAAACAGAGAGTACACAGCGGCAGAATACCTGACCACTGTGGTTGACCAAAAATTAATACAGACTCAGTGAGCATAGCCTTGCTATTGAGAGACCAGACCAGGCTCTCAAGAGAAGGTTATGTGCACACGGCCCACAAAATGAGGTGGAAACTGATCTGCACTTCCTAACCTCCTGCCAAATGTATGAACATATTAGAGACTCATATTTCCCTCAGATTGCACAGACCCACAAAGAATTAGAAAACAAATCCAATTTTGATGAACTCCCATATCTACAGGGTGAAAAACAACGGTGTGCCATCACAGCAGCAAGATTTGTGACCTGTTGCTACAAGGGCAACCAGTGAACAACAAAAAACATTGTAAATACAACCCAAATTTATGTTTATTAGTTTTCGCTTTTGTATTTTAACTATTTGCATATCGTTGCATCACTGTGCTGTACAGAGCCATAATATGACATTTGAAATGTCTAGATTCCTTTGAAATTTTTGTGAGTGTGATGTTAATACTATTAGTGTACTGTTAATTTTGTATGGTTTATTTCACATTTGTTTATTACTTGTTTAATTTGCTTTGACAATGGAAACATACAGTACCCACTCATTCAAGGGTTTTTCTTTATTTTTAATATTTTTTACATTATAGAATAATAGTGAAGACATCAAAACTCTGAAATAACACACATGGAATCATGTTGTAACCGAAAAAGTGTTAAACAAATCAAAATATATTTTAGATTTTAGATTCCTCAAAGTAGCCACTCTTTACCTTGGTGACAGCTTTGCGCACTCTTGGCATTCTCTCAACCAGCTTCATGAGGAATGCTTTTCCAACAGTCTTGAAGGAGTTCTCACATATGCTGAGCACTTGTTGGCTGCTTTTCCTTTACTCTGCGGTCCAACTCATCCCAAACCATCTCAACTGGGTTGAGGTCGGGTGATTGTAGAGTCCAGGTCATCTGATGCAGCACTCCATCACTCTTCTTGGTCAAATAGCCCTTAAACAGCCTGGAGGTGTGTTTTGTGTCATTGTCCTGTTGAAAACCAAATGATAGTCCAACTAAGTGCAAACCAGGTGGGATTGCGTACCGCTGCAGAATGCTATGGTAGCCATGCTGTTTAAGTGTGCTTTGAATTCTAAATAAATCACCAACAGTGTCACCAGAAAAGCACCCCCACACCATCACACCTCCTCCTCCATGCTTCATGGTGGGAACCACACATGCAGAGATAATCCGTTCACCTACTCTGCGGCTCACAAAGACACGACAGCTGGATCCAAAAATCTCTAATTTGGACTCATCAGAGCAAAGGACAGATTTCCACTGGTCTAATTTTCATGCCCAAGCAAGTCTCTTCTTCTTATTGGTGTCCTTTAGTAGTGGTTTCTTTGCAGCAATTTGACCATGAAGGCCTATTCGTGGAGTCTTCTCTGAACAGTTGATGTTGAGATGTGTCTGTTACTTGAACTCTGTAAAGCATTTATTTGGGCTGCAGTCTGAGGTGAAGTTAACTCTAATGAACTTATCCTCTGCAGCAGAGGTAACTCTGGGCATTTCTTTCCTGTGGCGGTCCTCATGAGAGCCAGTTTCATCATAGTGCTTGATGGTTTTTGCCACTGCACTCGAAGAAACTTTCAAAGTTCTTGAAATGTTCCGTATTGACTGACCCAATGTCTTAAAGTAATGATGGACTGTTGTTTCTCTTTGCTTATTTGAGCTGTTCTTGCCATAATATGGACTTGGTCTTTTACCATATAGGGCTATCTTCTGTATACCCCCATACCTTGTCACAACACAACTGATTGGCTCAAACACTAAGAAGGAAAGAAATTCCACAAATGAGCTTTTAAGAAGGCACAACTGTTAATTGAAATGCATTCCAGGTGACTACCTCATGAAGCTGGTTGAGAGATTGCCAAGAGTGTGGAAAGCTGTCATTAAGGCAACGAGTGGCTACTTTGAGGAATCTAAAATCTAAAATATATTTTGATTTGTTTAACACCTTTTTGGTTACAACATGATTCCATATATGTTATTTCATAGTTTTGATGTCTTCACTATTATTCTACAATGCAGAACATAGTAAACATGAAGAAAAACCCTTGAATGAGTGGGTGTGACTGGTACTGTATGTTTGCCATGTCAATAAAGCTCTTTGCATTGTTAGTGTGTGTATCTTCTAATAGACTACACATGTTGTTGTGTGCTACGCTGGTGTCAGTAGTGAGATAGGATCCTATGCTGTCTGAGACAGAGTGTTGTGTTGCGAAGCTGCATGCTTTGCTAGGAGTGCTGTGTGAGACGAAATGCTGTGTTGTGAAGCTCCACGCTGTGTGAGACAGAGTGCTGTGTGGCGAAGCTCCATGCTTTGTGAGACAGAGTGCTGTGTTGTGAAGCTCCATGCTGTGTTGTGAAGCTCCATGCTGTGTGAGACAGAGTGCTGTGTGGCAAAGCTCCATGTTGTGTGAGACAGAGTGCTGTGTTGTGAAGCTCCATGCTGTGTGAGACAGAGTGCTTTGTTGTGAAGCTCCATGCTGTGTTGTGAAGCTCCATGCTGTGTGAGACAGAGTGCTGTGTTGTGAAGCTCCATGCTGTGTGAGACAGAGTGCTGTGTTGTGAAGCTCCACGCTGTGTGAGACAGAGTGCTGTGTTGTGAAGCTCCATGCTGTGTGAGACAGAGTGCTGTGTTGTGAAGCTCCATGTTGTGTGAGACAGAGTGCTGTGTTGTGAAGCTCCATGCTGTGTGAGACGGAGTGCTGTGTTGTGAAGCTCCACGCTGTGTGAGACAGAGTGCTGTGTTGTGAAGCTCCACGCTGTGTGAGACAGAGTGCTGTGTTGTGAAGCTTCATGCTGTATGAGACAGAGTGCTGTGTTGTGAAGCTCCATGCTGTGTGAGGGGGAGTGCTGTGTTGTGAAGCTCCACGCTGTGTGAGACAGAGTGCTGTGTTGTGAAGCTCCACGCTGTGTGAGAGAGTACTGTGTTGTGAAGCTCCATGCTATGTTGTGAAGCTCCATGTTGTGTGAGACAGAGTGCTGTGTTGTGAAGCTCCATGCTATGTGAGGGGGAGTGATGTGTTGTGAAGCTCCATGCTATGTTGTGAAGCTCCATGTTGTGTGAGACAGAGTGCTGTGTTGTGAAGCTCCATGCTGTGTGAGGGGGAGTGCTGTGTTGTGAAGCTCCACGCTGTGTGAGACAGATTGCTGTGTTGTGAAGCTCCATGCTGTGTGAGAGAGTACTGTGTTGTGAAGCTCCATGCTATGTTGTGAAGCTCCATGTTGTGTGAGACAGAGTGCTGTGTTGTGAAGCTCCATGCTATGTTGTGAAGCTCCATGTTGTGTGAGACAGAGTGCTGTGTTGTGAAGCTCCACGCTGTGTTGTGAAGCTCCATGTTGTGTGAGACAGAGTGCTGTGTTGTGAAGCTCCATGCTGTGTGAGGGGGAGTGCTGTGTTGTGAAGCTCCACGCTGTGTGAGACAGATTGCTGTGTTGTGAAGCTCCATGCTGTGTGAGGGGGAGTGCTGTGTTGTGAAGCTCCACGCTGTGTGAGACAGAGTGCTGTGTTGTGAAGCTCCATGCTGTGTGAGGGGGAGTGCTGTGTTGTGAAGCTCCATGCTATGTTGTGAAGCTCCATGTTGTGTGAGACAGAGTGCTGTGTTGTGAAGCTCCACGCTGTGTGAGACAGAGTGCTGTGTTGTGAAGCTCCATGCTGTGTGAGACAGATTGCTGTGTTGTGAAGCTCCATGCTGTGTGAGGGGGAGTGCTGTGTTGTGAAGCTCCATGCTGTGTTGTGAAGCTCCATGCTGTGTGAGACAGAGTGCTGTGTTGTGAAGCTCCATGCTGTGTGAGACAGAGTGCTGTGTTGTATAGCTCCATGCTGTGTGAGGGGGATTGCTTTAGCAGCACCACTCTCTCCCTAGTGGTCAGGTATCCACCAAGTCATTGGAACACCAGTTCCAAATGTCCTCTACTGTACTTAAGAGATGCTGTGACACAGTGTTTGTGTGTTACATTAGGGATGTTTTGACAGAGTGTTTGTGATTAGATTTTTATTTGATTTTGTGTGTGTGTGTGTGTGTGTGTGTGTGTGTGTGTGTGTGTGTGTGTGTGTGTGTGTGTGTGTGTGTGTGTGTGTGTGTGTGTGTGTGTGTGTGTGTGTGTGTGTGTACATTAGGGATATAGCAACACATGCAGTGTGTCTACGGGATTGCAGTTCTAAACATACCAAGACCGGATAGTGAGTGTGTGTGAGTGTGTGTGAGTGTGTGTGTGTGTGTGTGTGTGTGAGTGTGTGCGCTGGACAGCAGTGGGATTATCTACCACAGATCAGATGAGGATTACCCAGCGGTCTAGCTAATGACACACTTCTAATCTGGATTTACACTGTATTATGACACTGCTTTTACTGTACAAACACATGCACACACACACACACACACACACACACACACACACACACACACACACACACACACACACACACACACACACACACACACATACACACAAACACACACACACACTCACACACACACACATTCCTTTCGCTTCGCTTCGCCTTGTCTTGTCTTGCCTCTTTCCCCCTTCCTTCACCCGTCTTTGCTGTGTAACCGTAGTGACGTGATGCGGTGTCGGCTTGGCAACACAAGGCCAGTCTGTGAAACAACTCCATCACAGCTCTTTCTCCATCACAGCCTGTCTGTGTGTGTTTACAGCCTGCCTTTATCTGGGACTGACTGGCTGACTGGCTCTGGCTGACTGCTTGAATAGGTGACTAACTGACTGACTGACTGACTGGATGGCTGACTGGCTGACTGACTTACTACCTTTACGTGGGACTGCCTGACTGACTGTCTGACAACCTGGTTGACTGGCTGACTGCCTGGTTGACTGCCTGACTGCCTAACTGGCTGACTGACTGGCTGACTGGCTGACTGCCTGACTGACTGACTGACTGGCTGACTGGCTGACACTGTGCTGAAGGGGACCATCTATCACACAAACACATGAAGGGAAATGCACACAATCTCTCCTTGTCCCAATCTGTAATCCCAACTACTTTCAACCTGACCACCATTGTCCCTGTTCCCAAGAGCTCCAAGTTAACCTGCCTAAATGACTATCGCCCTGTAGCACTCACATCTATAATTATGGAGTGCTTTGAAAGGCTGGTCATGACACACATCAACACCATCATCCTAGACAGCCTAGAACCACTCCAATTTGCATACCTCCCCAATAGATCCACAGAGGATGCAATCTCAATTACACATGACACTGCCCTCTCCCATCTGGACAAGAGGGGAAATAACTGTGAGAATGCTGTTCACAAACTCCAGCTCAGCGTTCAGCACCATAGTCCCCTCCAAGCTCATCACCAAGCTAAGGACCCTGGGACTGAACCCCTCCTTCTGCAACTGGATCCGGGGCTTCCTCACGGGCCGGCCGCAGGTGGTGAGGGTAGGCAACAACACCTTCGCTACGCTGACCCTCAACACAGGGGCACCTCAAGGGTATGTGCTTAGTCCCCTTCTGTACTCCCTGTTCACCCACAACTGCGTAGCCATGTATGACGATACGACAGTGCTGTCGGCCTGATCACCGACAGCGATGAGTCCTCCTACAGGGAGGAGGTCAGAGACTTAGCAGTGTGGTGCCTGGACAACAACCTCTCCCTCAACGTCAGTAAGACCAATGAGCTGATCGTGGACTATAGGAGAAAGAGGGCAGAGCACGCCCCCATCCACATCGACAGGGCTGTTGTGGAGCAGGACGAGAGCTTCAAATTCCTTGGTGTCCACATCACTAAGGACCTAACATGATCCCTACACAACCCCCCCCCCCCCATCATGAAGAGGGCATGGTAGCGTCTCTTTCACATCAGGAGGATGAAAAGATTTTGCATGGGCCCTTGGATCTTCAAAAAGATCTAGAGCTGCACCATCGAGAGGGTGGTGCAGTATAGCCCAGTGCATCACTTGGGCCGACCTCCCGGCCATCCAGGACCTTTATATCAGGCGGTGTCAGAGGAAGGCCACAGACTCCAGCCAACCAAGTCTTAAGACTGTTCACTCTACTAACGGTACTGGTGCATCGGCTCTTGGACCAACAGGCTCAGAGACAGCTTCTTCCCCCCTGCTATGACTGCTAAATAGTAAATGAACTATCTGCTTGGACTCTGTCTTGCACTGATCCTACACACCTTCACTCAAACACACTACATTGAGACTCCCACACAAAACCCATGCACATTCACACACACTACATACATATATATTACACACGCACACATACACACACGCACTTTTACGTTCATAATTTGCTGCTGCTACTCTGTACTTTATTTTACTCTTATTATTATCTATCCTGATGCCTGGTCACTTTACCTGCTTTCATGTACATATCTACCTTACATACCTAGTACCTCTGCACAGTGATCTGGTACTGGTACTCCCTGTATAGAGCTCCATCACTGATCTGGTACTGGTACTCCCTGCATAGAGCTCCATCAGTGATCTGGTACTCCCTGTATAGAGCTCCATCAGTGATCTGGTACTGGTACTCCCTGTATAGAGCTCCATCAGTGATCTGGTACTGATACTCCCTGTATAGAGCTCCATCAGTGATCTGGTACTGATACTCCCTGTATAGAGCTCCATCATTGATCTGGTACTCCCTGTATAGAGCTCCATCATTGATCTGGTACTGATACTCCCTGTCTAGAGCTCCATCATTGATCTGGTACTCCCCGTATAGAGCTCCATCATTGATCTGGTACTGATACTTCCTGTATAGAGCTCCATCATTGATCTGGTACTGATACTTCCTGTATAGAGCTCCATCATTGATCTGGTACTCCCTGTATAGAGCTCCATCAGTGATCTGGTACTGGTACTCCCTGTATAGAGATCCATCAGTGATCTGGTACTCCCTGTATAGAGCTCCATCAGTGATCTGGTACTGGTACTCCCTGTATAGAGCTCCATCAGTGATCTGGTACTCCTTGTATAAAGCTCCATCATTGATCTGGTACTGATACTCCCTGTCTAGAGCTCCATCATTGATCTGGTACTCCCTGTATAGAGCTCCATCATTGATCTGGTACTGATACTTCCTGTATAGAGCTCCATCATTGATCTGGTACTGATACTTCCTGTATAGAGCTCCATAATTGATCTGGTACTCCCTGTATAGAGCTCCATCAGTGAGCTGGTACTGGTACTCCCTGTATAGAGCTCCATCAGTGATCTGGTACTGGTACTCCCTGTATAGAGCTCCATCAGTGATCTGGTACCGGTACTCCCTGTATAGAGCTCCATCAGTGATCTGGTACTCCCTGTATAGAGCTCCATCAGTGATCTGGTACTCCCTGTATAGAGCTCCATCAGTGATCTGGTACTCCCTGTATAGAGCTCCATCAGTGATCTGGTACTGGTACTCCCTGTATAGAGCTCCATCATTGATCTGGTACTCCCTGTATAGAGCTCCATCATTGATCTGGTACTCCCTGTATAGAGCTCCATCATTGATCTGGTACTCCCTGTATAGAGCTCCATCATTGATCTGGTACTGATACTCCCTGTATAGAGCTCCATCAGTGATCTGGTACTGATACTCCCTGTATAGAGCTCCATCATTGATCTGGTACTCCCTGTATAGAGCTCCATCAGTGATCTGGTACTGGTACTCCCTGTATAGAGCTCCATCAGTGATCTGGTACTGGTACTCCCTGTATAGAGCTCCATCAGTGATCTGGTACTCCTTGTATAAAGCTCCATCATTGATCTGGTACTGATACTCCCTGTCTAGAGCTCCATCATTGATCTGGTACTCCCTGTATAGAGCTCCATCATTGATCTGGTACTGATACGTCCTGTATAGAGCTCCATCATTGATCTGGTACTGATACTTCCTGTATAGAGCTCCATAATTCATCTGGTACTCCCTGTATAGAGCTCCGTCAGTGATCTGGTACTGGTACTCCCTGTATAGGGCTCCATCAGTGATCTGGTACTGGTACTCCCTGTATAGAGCTCCATCAGTGATCTGGTACCGGTACTCCCTGTATAGAGCTCCATCAGTGATCTGGTATTCCCTGTATAGAGCTCCATCAGTGATCTGGTACTCCCTGTATAGAGCTCCATCAGTGATATGGTACTCCCTGTATAGAGCTCCATCAGTGATCTGGTACTGGTACTCCCTGTATAGAGCTCCATCATTGATCTGGTACTCCCTGTATAGATCTCCATCATTGATCTGGTACTCCCTGTATAGAGCTCCATCATTGATCTGGTACTCCCTGTATAGAGCTCCATCATTGATCTGGTACTGATACTCCCTGTATAGAGCTCCATCAGTGATCTGGTACTGGTACTCCCTGTATAGAGCTCCATCAGTGATCTGGTACTGATACTCCCTGTATAGAGCTCCATCAGTGATCTGGTACTCCCTGTATAGAGCTCCATCATTGATCTGTTACTGATACTCCCAGTATAGAGCTCCATCATTGTTCTGGTACTGATACTCCCTGTATAGAGCTCCATCATTGATCTGGTACTCCCTGTATAGAGCTCCATCAGTGATCTGGTACTGGTACTCCCTGTATAGAGCTCCATCAGTGATCTGGTACTGGTACTCCCTGTATAGAGCTCCATCATTGTGGATATTATTTTATCCCTCTTGTGTTATTATTTTATTTGTATTTTTAAACTGCATTGTTGGGAAGGCTGATGTGTATGGCTGCATTTCTGATATTTTTATTGTTTTACATTTGAATGTGTCAGCAGTAGGACCTACGGTAGTAGGCCATTTATTCTGTCTGGTGCTGTCGCGTTTGAGTGAGCGAGACAGAAAGAGAACTCTGGGTTTTCAGTGAATGTATGTAAATCGCGAGGTTCATTTTACTTGAAAATTAGCAGCGACAACAGAGTGATCAAATTAAGATACACACACATGCATACAGGCAGGTGCGCGAATACACACACACACACGCACACACACACACACACACACACACACACACACAGGTAGGTAGGTAGATGCCCTGGAGCACAACAGATACAGGTAGGCAGGCACACACACACACACACACACACACACACACACACACACACACACACACACACACACACACACACACACACACACACACACACACACACACACACACACACAGGTAGGTAGGTAGACGCCCTGGAGCACAACAGATACAGGTATTGTAATGCCTGGTCATAACGATAATATGTCACTAATGACAGTTAGCCGGAGATTGTAATGTCGGGTCATAACGATAATATGTCACTAATGACAGTTAGCCGGAGATTGTAATGCCTGGTTATAACGATAATATGTCACTAATGACAGTTAGCCAGAGATTGTAATGCCTGGTCATAACGATAATATGTCACTAATGACAGTTAGCCAGAGATTGTAATGCCTGGTCATAACGATAATATGTCACTAATGACAGTTAGCCGGAGATTGTAATGTCGGGTCATAACGATAATATGTCACTAATGACAGTTAGCCGGAGATTGTAATGCCTGGTTATAACGATAATATGTCACTAATGACAGTTAGCCGGAGATTGTAATGCCTGGTTATAACGATAATATGTCACTAATGACAGTTAGCCAGAGATTGTAATGCCTGGTCATAACGATAATATGTCACTAATGACAGTTAGCCGGAGATTGTAATGTCGGGTCATAACGATAATATGTCACTAATGACAGTTAGCCGGAGATTGTAATGCCTGGTTATAACGATAATATGTCACTAATGACAGTTAGCCAGAGATTGTAATGCCTGGTCATAACGATAATATGTCACTAATGACAGTCAGCCGGAGATTGTAATGCCTGGTCATAACGATAATATGTCACTAATGACAGTTAGCCAGAGATTGTAATGCCTGGTCATAACGATAATATGTCACTAATGATAGTCAGCCGGAGATTGTAATGCCTGGTCATAACGATAATATGTCACTAATGATAGTCAGCCGGAGATTGTAATGCCTGGTCATAACGATAATATGTCACTAATGATAGTCAGCCGGAGATTGTAATGCCTGGTCATAACGATAATATGTCACTAATGACAGTTAGCCGGAGATTGTAATGCCTGGTCATAACGATAATATGTCACTAATGATAGTCAGCCGGAGATTGTAATGCCTGGTCATAACGATAATATGTCACTAATGATAGTCAGCCGGAGATTGTAATGCCTGGTCATAACGATAATATGTCACTAATGATAGTCAGCCGGAGATTGTAATGCCTGGTCATAACGATAATATGTCACTAATGACAGTTAGCCAGAGATTGTAATGCCTGGTCATAACGATAATATGTCACTAATGATAGTCAGCCGGAGATTGTAATGCCTGGTCATAACGATAATATGTCACTAATGATAGTCAGCCGGAGATTGTAATGCCTGGTCATAACGATAATATGTCACTAATGACAGTTAGCCGGAGATTGTAATGCCTCGTCATAACGATAATATGTCACTAATGATAGTCAGCCGGAGATTGTAATGCCTGGTCATAACGATAATATGTCACTAATGATAGTCAGCCGGAGATTGTAATGCCTAGTCATAACGATAATATGTCACTAATGATAGTCAGCCGGAGATTGTAATGCCTGGTCATAACGATAATATGTCACTAATGACAGTTAGCCGGAGATTGTAATGCCTGGTCATAACGATAATATGTCACTAATGATAGTCAGCCGGAGATTGTAATGCCTGGTCATAACGATAATATGTCACTAATGACAGTTAGCCGGAGATTGTAATGCCTGGTCATAACGATAATATGTCACTAATGATAGTCAGCCGGAAATTGTAATGCCTGGTCATAACGATAATATGTCACTAATGATAGTCAGCCGGAGATTGTAATGCCTGGTCATAACGATAATATGTCACTAATGACAGTTAGCCGGAGATTGTAATGCCTGGTCATAACGATAATATGTCACTAATGACATTTAGCCAGAGATTGTAATGCCTGGTCATAACGATAATATGTCACTAATGACAGTTAGCCGGAGATTGTAATGTCGGGTCATAACGATAATATGTCACTAATGACAGTTAGCCGGAGATTGTAATGCCTGGTTATAACGATAATATGTCACTAATGACAGTTAGCCAGAGATTGTAATGCCTGGTCATAACGATAATATGTCACTAATGACAGTCAGCCGGAGATTGTAATGCCTGGTCATAACGATAATATGTCACTAATGACAGTTAGCCAGAGATTGTAATGCCTGGTCATAACGATAATATGTCACTAATGATAGTCAGCCGGAGATTGTAATGCCTGGTCATAACGATAATATGTCACTAATGATAGTCAGCCGGAGATTGTAATGCCTGGTCATAACGATAATATGTCACTAATGATAGTCAGCCGGAGATTGTAATGCCTGGTCATAACGATAATATGTCACTAATGACAGTTAGCCGGAGATTGTAATGCCTCGTCATAACGATAATATGTCACTAATGATAGTCAGCCGGAGATTGTAATGCCTGGTCATAACGATAATATGTCACTAATGATAGTCAGCCGGAGATTGTAATGCCTGGTCATAACGATAATATGTCACTAATGATAGTCAGCCGGAGATTGTAATGCCTGGTCATAACGATAATATGTCACTAATGACAGTTAGCCGGAGATTGTAATGCCTGGTCATAACGATAATATGTCACTAATGATAGTCAGCCGGAGATTGTAATGCCTGGTCATAACGATAATATGTCACTAATGATAGTCAGCCGGAGATTGTAATGCCTGGTCATAACGATAATATGTCACTAATGATAGTCAGCCGGAGATTGTAATGCCTGGTCATAACGATAATATGTCACTAATGATAGTCAGCCGGAGATTGTAATGCCTGATCATAACGATAATATGTCACTAATGATAGTCAGCCGGAGATTGTAATGCCTGGTCATAACGATAATATGTCACTAATGACAGTTAGCCGGAGATTGTAATGCCTGGTCATAACGATAATATGTCACTAATGACAGTTAGCCAGAGATTGTAATGCCTGGTCATAACGATAATATGTCACTAATGACAGTTAGCCGGAGATTGTAATGCCTGGTCATAACGATAATATGTCACTAATGATAGTCAGCCGGAGATTGTAATGCCTGGTCATAACGATAATATGTCACTAATGATAGTCAGCCGGAGATTGTAATGCCTGGTCATAACGATAATATGTCACTAATGATAGTCAGCCGGAGATTGTAATGCCTGGTCATAACGATAATATGTCACTAATGATAGTCAGCCGGAGATTGTAATGCCTGGTCATAACGATAATATGTCACTAATGATAGTCAGCCGGAGATTGTAATGCCTGGTCATAACGATAATATGTCACTAATGATAGTCAGCCGGAGATTGTAATGTCGGGTCATAACGATAATATGTCACTAATGATAGTCAGCCGGAGATTGTAATGTCGGGTCATAACGATAATATGTCACTAATGACAGTTAGCCGGAGATTGTAATGCCTGGTCATAACGATAATATGTCACTAATGATAGTCAGCCGGAGATTGTAATGCCTGGTCATAACGATAATATGTCACTAATGATAGTCAGCCGGAGATTGTAATGCCTGGTCATAACGATAATATGTCACTAATGATAGTCAGTCGGAGATTGTAATGCCTGGTCATAACGATAATATGTCACTAATGATAGTCAGCCGGAGATTGTAATGCCTGGTCATAACGATAATATGTCACTAATGATAGTCAGCCGGAGATTGTAATGCCTGGTCATAACGATAATATGTATCTAAGATTTGTCATGGAGATTGTAATGATAAATACAGCTCAGTCTTAACAAATGTAATCAGAAGACTAAACTAAACGGCTCTATGAATCAAACACGTTGCAGTTATTGTAAGGTCTTATGTACATTACAGCACAACTTATAGGAGGTTTATCTCTGAATAACAAGCATCATTTATGTTTAATCAGCAGCATGGTGTTGCCTTGTGTGTGTGGGTTCGTGTTTGTGTGTGTGTGCGCGCATTATTGTGTGTGTGTATTATTGTGTGTGTTTGCGTTATTGTGTGTGTGCGTTATTGTGTGTGTGTAATTGTCTGTGTGTGTGTGTGTGTGTGTGTGTGTGTGTGTGTGTGTGTGTGATTGTGTGTATGTGTTATTGTGTATGTGTTTGTGTGTATATGTGTGTGTCGCCTCTCTCCCCCACTCCCTCATTTCTCTTACAGCAGTTTTAGCTCGAGGCCAAGCTATACACAGAGCACACTGATGTGACACATCCTCTGACCTTTCCAGTACACTGTTATACACTACTGTACTGTCCTTTACAGTACACTGTTATACACTACTGTACTGTCCTTTATAATACACTGTTATACACTACTGTACTGTCCTTTACAATACACTGTTATACACTACAGTACTGTCATTTACAATGCACTGTTATATACTACAGTACTGTCCTTTACAATACACTGTTATACACTACAGTACTGTCCTTTACAATACACTGTTATACACTACAGTACTGTCCTTTACAATACACTGTTATACACTACTGTACTGTCCTTTACAATACACTGTTATACACTACAGTACTGTCCTTTACAATACACTGTTATACACTACAGTACTGTCCTTTACAATACACTGTTATACACTACAGTACTGTCATTTACAATCACTGTTATACACTACTGTACTGTCCTTTGCAATACACTGTTATACACTACAGTACTGTCCTTTACAATACACTGTTATACACTACAGTACTATCATTTACAATCACTGTTATACACTACAGTACTGTCCTTTACAATACACTGTTATACACTACAGTACTGTCCTTTACAATACACTGTTATACACTACAGTACTGTCCTTTACAATACACTGTTATACACTACAGTACTGTCCTTTACAATACACTGTTATACACTACAGTACTGTCCTTTACAATACACTGTTATACACTACAGTACTGTCCTTTACAATACACTGTTATACACTACAGTACTGTCCTTTACAATACACTGTTATACACTACAGTACTGTCCTTTACAATACACTGTTATACACTACAGTACTGTCCTTTACAATACACTGTTATACACTACAGTACTGTCCTTTACAATACACTGTTATACACTACAGTACAGTCCTTTACAATAAACTGTTATACACTACAGTACTGTCCTTCACAATGCACTGTTATACACTACTCTCCTGTCCTACAGTGCACCACATTTTGTTACATTACAACCTTATTCTAAAATAAAAAATAAAATAAATTATGACAAAGCAAAAACCGTTTTTGGGGAAATTTCACATTTACATAAGTATTCAGACCCTTTACTCAGTACTTTGTTGAATAATCTTTGGCAGCGATTACAGCCTTGAGTCTTCTTGGGTATGATGCTACAAGCTTGGCACACCTGTATTTGGGGTGTTTCTCCCGTTCTTCTCTGCAGATCCTCTCAAGCTCTGTCAGGTTGGATGGGGAGAGTCGCTGCACAGCTATTTTCATGTCGTTCCATAGATGTTTGATCGGGTTCAAGTCCTGGTTCTGGCTGGGCCACTCAAGGACATTCAGAGACTTGTCCCGAAGCCACTCCTGCATTGTCTTGGCTGTGTGCTCAGGCTCATTGTCTTGTTGGAAGGTGAACCTTCGCCCCAGTCTGAGGTCCTGAGAGCTCTGGAGCAGATTTTCATCAAGGATCTCTCTGTACTTTGATCCGTTCATCATTCCCTCGATCCTGACTAGTCTCCCAGTCCCTGCCGCTGAAAAACATCCCCACACCATAATGCTGCCTCCACCATGCTTCACTGTAGGGACAGAACAGTCTATTGTGTAACAGGAAGGTCCATGGGGCTGTAATCTATAGAACAGAACAGTGTATTGTATAGCAGGAAGGTCCATGGGGCTGTAATCTATAGAACAGAACAGTGTATTGTATAACAGGAAGGTCCATGGGGCTGTAATCTATAGAACAGAACAGTGTATTGTATAACAGGAAGGTCCATGGGGCTGTAATCTATAGAACAGAACAGTGTATTGTATAACAGGAAGGTCCATGGGGCTGTAATCTATATGACAGAGTTGTTGCCACCTCTGGAGGCCCATTTAGCGCTTGGTGGGAAAGGTGCTGACAGACTGCTCCCTACATATATGCACACACGCACACACACACACACACACACACACACACACACACACACACACACACACACACACACACACACACACACACACACACACACACACACACACACACACACACACACACACACACACACACACACACACAGTTCCCTAATCCACCTGGCATCTGGAGCCAAGCAGCAGGGTGTGTGTTTATGGCATTATCCTGTGTATAATCACAGGGCCTTGTTATCGATGTGCAGAGAGTGACTCAGATGGAGACACCATACACACCAGCATTCAACCGCCCTCCTGTAGGAGGAACACACACACGAGTGGGGAACAGTGGATCTCGCCATTATGTAATGTGTTATGCAACACACACTCACACACACACACAGGCACACACGCACGCACGCACGCACACACACACGCACACACACACACACGCACACACACACACACACACACAATAACTAGGATTATCCCAATAGAGGATTTTCACCATCCTCTATCCATTAAACTATATAGTCACTCTGTATATTTATGCACAGTGCCAGTCTAAAGTTTGGACACACCTTCTCATTCCAGTGTTTTTCTACATTGTGGAATAATAATGAAGACATCAAAACTATGAAATAACACATATGGAATCTTGTAGTAACCAAAAAATTGTTAAAGATATATATAAAGATTATATATTGTTAAAGATAATATATAATTTTTGAGAGATTTTTCATCGTAGCTACCCTTTGCCTTGATGACAGTTTTGCACACTCTGTGTGTGCATTAAGTTTGCCTGATGACAGTTTTGCACACTCTGTGTGTGCATTAAGTTTGCCTGATGACAGTTTTGCACACTGTGTGTGCATTACGTTTGCCTGATGACAGTTTTGCACACTCTGTGTGTGCATTAGGGTTGCCTTGATGACAGCTTTGCACACTCTGTGTGTGTATTTGTGCAATAGATGGTATAAGGTACAGTACATACATATGAGATGAGTAATGTAAGATATGTTAACATTAGTAAAGTGGTATTGTTTAAAGTGACTAGTGATCCATTTATTAAAGTGGCCAGTGATATGAGTCTCTATATAGCCAGCAGCTTCTCTGAGTTAGTGATTGCTGTTTAGCAGTCTGATGGCCTTGAGATAGAAGCTGTTTTTCAGTCTCTCGGTCCAAGCTTTGATGCACCTGTACTGACCTCGCCTTCTGGAGGGTAACGGGGTGAACAGGCTGTGGCTCAGGTGGTTGTTGTCCTTGATGATCTATTTGGTCTTCCTTTGACATCGGGTGCAATAGGTGTCTTGGAGGGCAGGTAGTTTGCCCCTGGTGATGCGTTGTGCAGACCTCACCACCCTCTGGAGAGCCTTGCGGTTGAGGGCGGTGATGTTGCCGTATCAGGCGGTGATACTGCCCGACAGGATGCTTTCGATTGTGCATCTGTAAAGGTTTGTCAGGGTTTTAGGTGACAAGCCAAATTTCTTCATCCTCCTGAGGTTGAAGAGGTGCTATTGCACATTCTTCACCGCACTGTTTGTGTGGGTGGATCATTTCAGTTTGTCTGTGACGTGTACACAGAGGAACTTAAAACTTTCCACCTTCTCCACTACAGTTGTAGACCTTACTGTGAAATGCTTATTTACAAGCTCTTAACCAATAACGTAGTGCAAGGAATAGAGTTAATACAATATTTACTAAGTAAACTACAGTGAAATCATAGAAATCAGAATGTAACACAATCAATTTACATAACATTTAGGAGGCTATATACAGGGGGTACCTGTACCGAGTCAATGTGCGGGGTTACAGGTTAGTTGAGGTCATTTGTAAAGTCGCTATACTAGACAAGGGGTGGCGGTCTATGTATTTTTGTAAACCACAGCTGGTGCACAATATCTAAGGAAGTCTCGAGCAATTGCTCACCTGAGGTAGAGTTTCTCATGATAAGCTGCAGACCACATTACCTACCGAGAGAGTTCTCATATATATTCTTTGTAGCTGTTTTACATACCACCTCATTCAGAGGTTGGCAATAAGATAGCATTGAATGAGCTGTATTCCGCCATAAGCAAACAAGAAAACTCTCACCCAGAGGCGGCGCTCCTAGTAGCCGGGGACTTAAATGCAGGGAAACTTACATTTCTAACAACATGTTAAATGTGCAACCAGAGGGAAAGTAACTCTAGACCACCTATACTCCACACACAGAGATGCATACAAAGCTCTCCCTCACCCTCCATTTGGCAAATCTGACCATAATTCTATCCTCCTGGTTCCTGCTTACAAGCAAAAATTAAAACAGGAAGCACCAGTGACTAGATCAATAAAAAAGTGGTTAGATGAAGCAGATGCTAAGATACAGGACTGGAATATGTTCTGGGATTCCTCCGATGGCATTGAGGACTACACCACCTCAGTCATTGGCTTCATCAATACGTGCATCGATGACATCATCCCCACAGTGACCGTACGTACATACCCCAACCAGAAGCCATGGATTACAGGCAACATCCTTACTGAGCCAAAGGGTAGAGCTGCCGCTTTCAAGGAGCGGGACTCGAACCCGGAAGCTTATAAGATATCCTGCTATGTCCTCCGACGAACCATCAAAAAGGCAAAGCGTCAATACAGGACTAAGACCGAGTCTTACTACACCGGCTCTAACGCTCGTCGGATGTAGCAGGGCCTACAAACCATTACAGACTACAAAGGGAAGCACAGCCGAGAGCTGCCCAGTGACACGAGCCTACCGGAGAAGCTAAACAACTTCTATGCTCGCTTCGAGGCAAATAACACTGAAACATGCATGAGAGCACCAGCTGTAACGGAAGACTGTGTGATCACGCTCTCTCCATCCGATGTGAGTAAGACCTTTAAACAGGTCAACATTCACAAGGCCGCAGGGCCAGATGGATTACCAGGACGTGTTCTCCTGGCATGTGCTGACCAACTGGCAGGAGACTTCACTAACATTTTAATTCATTCATTTTCTGAGTCTGTAATACCAACATGTTTTAAGCAGACCACCATAGTGCCTGTGCCCAAGAACACTAAGGTAACCTGCCTAAATAACGACCGACCTGCAACACTCACGTCTGTAGCCACGAAGTGCTTTGAAAGGCTGATCATGGCTCACATCAACACCATCATCCCAGAAACTCTAGACCCACTCCAATTTGCATACCGCCCCAACAGATCCACAGATGATGCAGTCTCTGTTGCACTCCACCCTTCCCTTTCCCACCTGGACAAAAGGAGCACCTATGTGAGAATGATATTCATTGACTACAGCTCAGCATTCAACACCAAAGTGCCCTCAAAGCTAATCAATAAGCTAAGGACCCTGGGACTAAACACCTCCCCCTGCAACTATATTAATAGTTCTACTCTCATTGACTGCATCAGCAGACATGTCAGGGGTCAAAGGTGAGAGGTGAAAGGTGAAAGGTCAGGCTGAGAGCAAGAGTGAGGTCAGCGGTGGTGGCTCATCCTATGTACAACTGGGACCAAGACACTCACACACACACACACACACACACACACACACACACACACACACACACACACACACACACACACACATGCTCACGCAAACGCACACACAGATGCACTCCCAGTACAGTATGTAGTAATATCGACCGCCCCGGTCGATGGATAAAATAATGAGGGCTTGTATTACATCATAACTCATATACAGTGTGTATTTGGCCTTGTTTTTCCTGTGGGGGAAATGAATGGGATGGACTGGTGAAAGATAGAGTGGTAACAAAGTACAGAAAAAACTACCATCGCTGAAATATCTCTCTAGACAGAGAGAGATACAGAGAGAGAGAGAGAGAGAGAGAGACAGAGAGAGAGAGAGAGAGAGCGAGAGAGAGGTAGAGAGACAGAGAGAGAGAGAGAGAGAGAGAGAGAGAGAGAGGTAGAGAGAGAGAGAGAGAGAGAGAGAGAGAGAGAGACAGAGAGACAGAGACAGAGAGAGAGAGAGAGAGAGAGAGAGGGAGAGAGAGAGGGAGAGAGAGAGAGACAGAGAGAGAGAGAGAGAGAGAGAGAGAGAGAGAGACAGAGAGAGAGAGAGAGAGAGACAGAGAGAGAGAGAGACAGAGAGAGAGAGACAGAGAGAGAGAGAGAGAGAGACAGAGAGAGAGAGAGAGAGAGAGAGAGAGAGAGAACATAGCTGCTCTCCATCAAATGTTCCCATTCAAAATCCTATTTTCCCTAACCTTAAACCCTAACGCAAATGTTTATTCTAAACCTAACCCCTAAGCCTAAAATCATCACTTCTTGAATTTTAGTTGGTTTACTCCTGTGAGGACTTCTGGTACTAACAAGTATAGTAAAATGTGTACACACACGCACACACACACACAGACCTACACAGTAGAGAGCTGTTTGTATGTAAATGCTTGCCCCCCCTGATATCTGCGTTCATAGTATTGATTCTGGTTCTGGGAAGCTCCGAGCTCTGAACCTTCTAGGAAACCCTGCCATTACAGAAACCAATTATCTCCTACTTCAACAACATAGACTACTACCCACCCACTCACAGTGTGGGCTGAGCCGCAATGGAGGAGCAGTTTCCAAGTGCCAGTGTGGAACAGGAAGGGAGGTCCCGAAACTGAAACAGGGAATAAGAGGATTGAGCCTGAATGGAGGAGCATTGGGGACAGTTACCAAAATGCCAGCAGGGAAGAGGAAGGATTGTCCAGAGACTGAGTGTGTGTGTGTCTTTAGTTTCACTTCTTTACTTATTATGATGATACATTCTTTCTTAGACAGTCCGCAGATGCAGGAGTGCCGTCACTTTGCAAATGAAGAGTGCTTTGTTGGCCCCTCCATGGGGGTGTGTGTATATGTGTGTCTGTGTGTGGAGCAGCATGGGTACATGTATTTTTCTCTCCTCCCATCGAGAGTGCGACGGTGAGGCGGTGGTGTGTGTTTGTGTGGCAGCATTTCTGTGGTCCTTGATGTGTATGAATGAATGTTAAAACACACCCTAGCTGTCTGCCACCTGAGAGATGAGTGTGAGACGGTGTTTGCTTCCCAAAATGTCACCCTTATTCCCTATTTGGTGCACTAGGGCCCATAGATCTCTGGTCAAAAGTAGTGCACTATATAGGGAATAGGGTTTCATTTGGCCCACGTTCAGTACCTTTGATATTGGCTATGTGTGATATTGTTGCTCCCTCAAGAATTTTAGGAATAAACAACTGTTGGCTTCCCGTTGGTTTAAAAGCAAGGCAACAAGACAGGATGTTTTACCCACAATTCTCTGGTCTCTAGTTACAGCTTCTGACTCTCTCCCTACGCTCGCTCCCTCTTTCTTTCTCCCCTCTCTCTTCCTTTCCGTCTCTTCTGATAAGGGGAATAAATTGTGAGGACGTTCAATGAATATCCACTAGAGACAGAGAGAGAGAAACAGAGGGACAGAGAGTAAGAAAGAGACAGAGGGACAGAGTGGAAGAGAGAGACAGAGGGACAGAGTGGAAGAGAGAGAAGGTGGTTTGGTGCATCAGACTGCAAGCATTGGCTTTTTCCTCCACGAAGGTTCATCAGAGACCTGCATAGAGGCACTACACTGAATACGGGATGGACTCCTCCCTCTCTCTCTCTCTCTCTCTCTCTCCACCCACACTCTCTCTCTGCCCATCTCTTCCTCCCTATGTCCCTCTCTCTCCCTCTCCCCCCTCTCTCTGACTCGCTCTATCCCTCGTTCTTTAAACTCGAGAGAAATCAATTCCCACAAATTAATCATTCTGCCTAAAGCGGTTTGAGAGAGAGAAAGAGAGAGAGAAACAGAGAGTGGGGCAGAGAGGAAGAGAGAGACAGAGAAAGGGAGAGAGACAGGGGACAGGGGTAAAAGAGAGTAAATCATGTAAATAATAAGGGGTTCAAGGCTATTTAAGCACTGTTTTGGATTGAATTTGGTTATATGTTCAAGGCTATTTAAGCACTGTTTTGGATTGAATTTGGTTACGTGTTCAAGGCTATTTAAGCACTGTTTTGGATTGAATTTGGTTATATGTTCAAGGCTATTTAAGCACCGTTTTGGAGGGATGGAGACAAGCACAAAGACAGGTGAAACAGATCAGGGTGTGACAGTTCAGGACACATACAGTGTCGTGAAAAAGCATTTGCCTCCTTTCTGATTTTTTCTATATTTTTCCATATTTTTAAATGTGGCCCACTCTTGCATACATAACTCCTTTAACTCAGCAACATTTGTATGTTTTCAAGCACAAACTGCTGGTTTCAAGTCCTGCCATCTCAGTTGGGATTAGGTCTCAAAACTTCACATTGGTTGATTTTTAACATGCCTCAGGACCTGGGCCACTTGCCTTCATAGAAGGAAGCTTGAATTCTGCTCTGTATCAGAGAATTCTACAGGGGAATATCAGGCCACCCGTCTGTGAACCAGAGCTGTGGTGCAGCTGGGTCATGCAGCAAGACAACGATCCAAAACACACAATCAAGTCTACATGAAAATGGCTAAAAAGCAACAAATTTGAAGGTTTAGAATGGCCTAGTCAAAGTCCAGACCTAATCCCAATTGAGATGTTGAGGCAGGACTTGAAACGAGCAGCTTGAAAACCTACCAATCTTGCTGCGTCAAAGCAGTTCTGCATGAAAGAGTAGGACGAAAGTCCTACAACAACTGCAGGGAGCGTTTGGTTGCAGTCATTGCAGCTAAAGGTGGCACATTCAGTTATTCAGTGTAAGAGGGCAATTACTTTTTCCCACAGGGATATTGGCTGTTGCATAACTTTGTTAATAAAATAAATATGCAAAAGTAGAGACAATTAGAAAGAGGGAAAATCATTTTTCCCAGCACTGTATATTTATGTGTAGAGTAGCGAGTCAGTGATATGTAGTATTACTATATTATATACCTAGTAGTTTGGATCCTGGATGCTGATTGGCTGAAACAACATTCCAAGCGTGTATATATAAAACGGTATACCACAGGTATGACCACCAGGTCACCTGTGATACAAGTCAGTATCCATGTCTGAGGACGTCAGGAGATGATAAACCAGCCACTAGGGGCAACAGTGAGCCACGTCACCTTCAAGTAGGTTTTGGTTTAACTAAGGCATTGTGGACGGAGATGGCAGATGAGTGTCAGCATCTGCCTCAGATTCACAGGTTCAAATCCAGTGATGGAAAGCTGTTTTTTTATATTTTTAGTTTTCAGCCCAAACCTTAACCCTTACCTTAACCATTCAGACTTAATGCCTAACCTTAACCTTAACCCTTACCTTAACCATTCAGACTTAATGTCTAACCTTAACCCTTACCTTAACCATTCAGACTTAATGCCTAACCTTAACCCTTACCTTAACCATTCAGACTTAATGCCTAACCTTAACCTTAACCCTTACCTTAACCATTCAGACTTAATGCCTAACCTTAACACTTACCTTAACCATTCAGACTTAATGCCTAACCTTAACCCTTACCTTAACCATTCAGACTTAATGCCTAACCTTAACCCTTACATTAACCATTTAGACTTAATGCCTAACCTTAACCTTAACCCTTACCTTAACCATTCAGACTTAATGCCTAACCTTAACCCTTACCTTAACCATTCAGACTTAATGCCTAACCTTAACCCTTACCTCAACCATTCAGACTTAATGCCTAACCTTAACCCTTACCTTAACCATTCAGACTTAATGCCTAACCAGAATCATTTTGGAGATAATGCCTAAACTTAGCCACTTCGAAATTGTCCAAATGTCCTTAGATGGACGTCGAATAGTGACTTGTATCATGGGTGACCTGGCTGCACACACACACACACACACACACACACACACACACACACACACACACACACACACACACACACACACACACACACACACACACACACACACAGTCTTCATCCACACACACACACAGTCTTCATCCACACACACACACACACACACACACAGTCTTCATCCACCCACACACACGCATACACACACACACAGTCTTAGTCCACACACACACACACACACACACATCTGGGATTGTAATCTCCACTGCCACATACAGTGAGGATGATCCAGTAAATGTGTGTTGGTGATATTTCACACTCTTAACACTTTACTTTAGCCACAGCATGCTGCACTGCAGGTAGTCTGAACATTGTGCAGTGCAGAATGTCACACACCAACGAATGAACAAAACATAAGTGCAATGGTGCAGAAAAACACACACACACGCTGAGAGTGCTTGTGTGACAGCCTGTGTGTATGTCCATCCATACACCATTAGAGAGAGTCTGACATGGCTCCATACACCACTGGAGAGAGTCTGACACGGCTCCATACACCATTGGACAGAATCTGACGCGGCTCCATACACCACTGGAGAGAGTCTGATGATGCTCCATACACCACTGGAGAGAGTCTGATGATGCTCCATACACCATTGGAGAGAGTCTGATGCTGCTCCATACACCACTGGAGAGAGTCTGATGCTGCTCCATACACCATTGGAGAGAGTCTGATGATGCTCCATACACCACTGGAGAGAGTCTGATGATGCTCCATACACCATTGGAGAGAGTCTGATGCTGCTCCATACACCACTGGAGAGAGTCTGATGCTGCTCCATACACCATTGGAGAGAGTCTGATGATGCTCCATACACCACTGGAGAGAGTCTGATGATGCTCCATACACCACTGGAGAGAGTCTGATGCTGCTCCATACACCACTGGAGAGAGTCTGATGCTGCTCCGACCCAAAACGACAAGTACTTCTTTAGCCCCAGGACACACTTCCAATTCATTATCTCTGTCTGCCCAAACAACATCTGTTAAAGGGAGCGAGGGAGGAGAAGAGAGAGAGAGAAGGATAGGGGGTGGAGAAGAAGGAAAGATACAGGGAAATATATATAGAGAGTAAAGGAGGTAGAGGGGGATGAGAGGGGGTGGAGAAGAGGAAGAGATAGACAGAGCATATATATATAGAGAGAGAAGGAGGGAGAGGGGGAGGAGAAAAGAGAAAAGAGAGAGGGAGAGAGAGGTGGAGTGGAGAAGAGGAAGAGATAGACAGAGCATATATATATAGAGAGAGAAGGAGGGAGAGGGGGAGGAGAAAATAGAAAAAAGAGGGAGAGAGAGGTGGAGTGGAGAAGAGGAAGAGATAGACAGAGCATGTATATATAGAGAGAGAGAAGGAGGGGGAGGGGGAGGAGAAAAGAGAAAAGAGAGGGAGAGAGAGAGGTGGAGTGGAGAAGAGGAAGAGATACAGGGAACATAAACTGTATATCGAGAGAGAAGGCGGGAGAGAGAGGGAAATAGAGAGAAAGGAAGAGAGAGAGTGCTTGTCTTTGTGCGTAATCTGTTGTTGTTGTGGATCTGTTTAGAGTAGAGAGTCCAGTTTCACTGAGGAAGCATTTACAGTAGTGGACACACGCTAGGAGACAAACGCACCCGAGGAGACACACACACACGCTAGGAGACAAACGCACCCGAGGAGACACACACACGCTAGGAGACAAACGCACCCGAGGAGACACACACACGCTAGGAGACAAATGCACCCGAGGAGACACACACACGCTAGGAGACAAACGCACCCGAGGAGACACACACACGCTAGGAGACACACACACGCTAGGAGACACACACACACACGCTAGGAGACAAACGCACCCTAGGAGACACACACACCCTAGGATGCACACACACCCTAGGAGACACACACACCCTAGGAGACAAACACACACGCTAGGAGACAAACACACACGCTAGGAGAAAAAAACACACACCCTAGGAGACACACCCTAGGAGACACACACACCCTAGGAGACAAACACACACCCTAGGAGACACACACACCCTAGGAGACAAACACACACGCTAGGAAACACACACAACCTAGGAGACACACACACCCTAGGAGACACACACACACCCTAGGAGACACACACACCCTAGGAGACAAACACACACGCTAGGAGACACACACACCCTAGGAGACAAACACACACGCTAGGAGACAAACACACACGCTAGGAGACAAACACACACCCTAGGAGACAAACACACATGCTAGGAGACACACACACCCTAGGAGACACACACACACCCTAGGAGACACACACACCCTAGGAGACAAACACACACGGTAGGAGACACACACACCCTAGGAGACACACACACGCTAGGAGAAAAAAACACACACGCTAGGAGAAAAAAACACACACGCTAGGAGACACACACACCCTAGGAGATACACACACATGCTAGGAGACACACACACCCTAGGAGACACACACATGCTAGGAGACACACACACCCTAGGAGACACACACACCCTAGGAGACAAACACACACCATAGGAGACAAACACACACCCTAGGAGACAAACACACACACTAGGAGACACACACACCCTAGGAGACACACACACCCTAGGAGACAAACACACACCCTAGGAGACACACACACCCTAGGAGACACACGCACCCTAGGAGACAAACACACAGACGCTAGGAGACAAACACACACACACGCTAGGAGACACACACACGCTTGGAGACACACACACACACGCTAGGAGACACACACACCCTAGGAGACAAACACACACGCTAGGAGACAAACACACACCCTAGGAGACAAACACACACGCTAGGAGACACACACACCCTAGGAGAAACACACACCCTAGGAGACAAACACACATGCTAGGAGACACACACACCCTAGGAGACACACACACGCTAGGAGATACACACACGCTAGGAGAAAAAAACACACACGCTAGGAGACACACACACCCTAGGAGATACACACACACGCTAGGAGACACACACACCCTAGGAGACACACACACGCTAGGAGACACACACACCCTAGGAGACACACACAACCTAAGAGACAAACACACACCTTAGGAGACAAACACACACCCTAGGAGACAAACACACACCCTAGGAGACACACACACCCTAGGAGACAAACACACACCCTAGGAGACACACACACCCTAGGAGACAAACACACAGACGCTAGGAGACACACACACGCTTGGAGACACACACACACGCTAGGAGACACACACACACGCTAGGAGACACACACACACGCTAGGAGACACACACACACACTAGGAGACAAACACTGGGAGTATGCCAGGAGTACTGCTTCCCGGCCGATATTAAAATCCTGAACTGGATTCAGGTGTTGGTGCTCCCTTGCAAAATAATCATTGGTCTCAATGGGATTAAATTAAATAAAGCTAAATCAAAAAATTAAATAAATAAAATGTGATAATCAGATGGAGTAAACTCTGGCGTTCCATTCTAGGTGATGGTGTTGTCATGGGGATGTGTTGTTGTCGTGTCATACTGAGTGAACTCGGGGTTTCCATTCTAGGTGACGGTGTTGTCATGGGGATGTGTTGTTGTCGTGTCATACTGAGTGAACTCAGGGTTTCCATTCTAGGTGACGGTGTTGTCATGGGGATGTGTTGTTGTCGTGTCATACTGAGTGAACTCGGGTTTCCATTCTAGGTGACGGTGTTGTCATGGGGATGTGTTGTTGTCGTGTCATACTGAGTGAACTCGGGGTTTCCATTCTAGGTGACGGTGTTGTCATGGGGATGTGTTGTTGTCGTGCCATACTGAGTGAACTCGGGGTTTCCATTCTAGGTGACGGTGTTGTCATGGGGATGTGTTGTTGTCGTGCCATACTGAGTGAACTCGGGGTTTCCATTCTAGGTGACGGTGTTGTCATGGGGATGTGTTGTTGTCGTGCCATACTGAGTGAACTCAGGGTTTCCATTCTAGGTGACGGTGTTGTCATGGGGATGTGTTGTTGTCGTGTCATACTGAGTGAACTTGGGGTTTCCATTCTAGGTGATGGTGTTGTCATGGGGATGTGTTGTTGTCGTGCCATACTGAGTGAACTCGGGGTTTCCATTCTAGGTGACGGTGTTGTCATGGGGATGTGTTGTTGTCGTGTCATACTGAGTGAACTCAGGGTTTCCATTCTAGGTGACGGTGTTGTCATGGGGATGTGTTGTTGTCGTGCCATACTGAGTGAACTCGGGGTTTCCATTCTAGGTGACGGTATTGTCATGGGGATGTGTTGTTGTCGTGCCATACTGAGTGAACTCGGGGTTTCCATTCTAGGTGACGGTGTTGTCATGGAGATGTGTTGTTGTCGTGCCATACTGAGTGAACTCGGGGTTTCCATTCTAGGTGACGGTGTTGTCATGGGGATGTGTTGTTTTCGTGTCATACTGAGTGAACTCGGGGTTTCCATTCTAGGTGACGGTATTGTCATGGGGATGTGTTGTTGTCGTGCCATACTGCTTCGCTTCCCGGCCGTTATCAAATTCCTGAAATGGATTCAAGTGTTTGTCGTTTTGTTTTGTCTGCATAAACTTTCAAGATTTAGAACTCAAGAACATTTACAGCGGCAGTGACTACTAGTACCATGTTCTACTAAAATCTTCTCCTACGATTACAGAGAAGAGGAAGAGAGGTGAGTAACTGTGTGTATAATTCAGGTATTTCCTCCTATCTACTATAGTGTGGAAGTGACCCAGATACATGTTGATACTATGGACTACCTAGGATCGTTGTTCATATGAGACGTGACCTATGATAGCAGCTCATGGTGCACCTGAGCAATCAAGGTCAGCATGTCAAGAGTCAGCTCAAGGTTTTTTGGCCAAAACCTGTGTAGCGTAGGTAGAAGCAAATGGCTATATCGTTAAAGAATAAGAATGTTACATTGTTTTTGTGCCTCTCTGAGCGATGTTAAATCAGTTCCCGGTGTCATTTGGTATTTGATTAGGATCTCCATTAGCTGTTGTGAAAGCAGCAGCTCCTCTTCCTGGAGTCCACATGAAACATGAAACATGACATAATACAGAACATTAATAGACAAGAGGGGAACTACATACATTTTGAAATGTAAAAACAGCATACATAGCCTACATATCAATACATACACACAAACTATCTAGGTCATATAGGGGAGAGGCGTTATGCAGTGAGTTGTTTTTTTAAGGTTTGCTGTTCATTGGAGCAATATGAGATGGAAGGGTGTTTTATGCAATAATGGCTCTATATAATACTATACACTTTCTTGAATTTGTTCTGGATTTGGAGACGTTGAAAAAAACCTGGTGGTGTGTCTGGTGGGGTAAGTGTGTGTGTCAGAGCTGTGTGTAAGTTGACTATGCAAACAATTTCAACACAGTGTTTCTTACAAAAAGAAGAAGTGATGCAGTCCGTCTCTCCTCAACTCTTAGCCAACAGAGACTGGCCTGCATAGTATTTATATCAGCCCTCTGATTAGAAGGAAGAGCAAGACGTGCTGCTCTGTTCTGGGCCAGCTGCAGCTTAACTAGGTCTTTCTTTTGCAGCACTTGACCACAACTGGACAATAATCAAGATGAGACAAAACTAGAGCCAGCAGGACTTGATTTGTGGAGTGTGGTGTCAAAAAAGCAGAGCATCTCTTTATTATGGACAGACCTCTCTCCATTTTTACAACCATTGAATCTGTCTGTTTTGACCATGACAGTTTACAATCTAAGGTAACACCAAGTAATTTAGTCTCCTCAACTTGTTCAACAGCCACACAATTCATTACCAGATTCAGCTGCGGTCTAGAGGTTAGGGAACGATTTGTTCCAAACACAATGCTCTTAGTTTTAGAGATGTTCAGGACCAGATTATTACTGGCGACTCATTCCAAAACTGACTGTACCTCTTTGTTAAGGGTTTCAGTGACTTCATTAGCTGTGGTTCCTGACACGTATATGGTTGAATCATCAGCATACATGGACACACAGGCTTTGTTTAATGCCAGTGGCAGGCCATTGGTAAAAATAGAAAAGAGTTGGGCCTAGAGAGCTGCCCTGCGGTACACCACACCCTACATATTTGACATTGGAGAGGCTTCCACTAAAGAAAACCCTTTGAGTTAGTTCTATTGGATAGATTGCTCTGAATCCATGATATGGCAGAGGTTGAAAAGCCATCAAATCTAAGTTTCTCAAAACCAGGTTATGGTCAATAATATCAAAGGCCGGACTTATATCTAACAGTACAGTTTCGACAATCTTCTTATTATCAATTTATTTCAACCATTTATTTCAACCTTCTCTATAAACATACTGAAAGTCTGTTATCAATTTGTTTACAGATAAATAGCACTGTATTTGGTCAAACACCATTTGTTTCAACAGTTTGCTAAGAGCTGTCAACAAGCTGATAGGTCTACTGTTAGAAGCAGTAAATGCTGCTTTACCACTGTTGGGTAGCGGAATGACTTTGGTTTCCCTACAGGCCTTAGGACAAACACCTTCCTCTAGATTCATATTAAAGACATGACAGAACGGAGTGGCCATATAGTCAGCTACCATCCTCAGTAGCTTTCCATCAAAATTGTCAATCCCATGAGGTTTGTCATTACTGATTGATAACACTAATTTTCCCACCTATCCCACACTAACTTTACAAAATTCAAACTTTAAACTTTTCTTTCAAGCATTTGTTTTTATGCATGTTCGTTGTTTGGAATTTCCTGCCTAAGTTTGCTCACTTTGCCAATAATCATTCAAATAATTGGCAACATTAAATGGTATTGTGATGAATATGCCATTTGAATCGATGAAAGATTGAGTTGAATTTGTCTTGTTGCCCATAATTTCATTTAAAGTACTCCAATGTTTTCTTTCTCCTTCATTCTTTATATCATTGATCTCCGTAATAAAGTTTATTCTTCTTTTTGTTGAGTTTAGTCTCATAATGTATCAATTTGCAGTAAGTAAGCCAGTCAGATGTGCAGACAGACTTAGTAGCCATTCCTTTTTCCCCATCTCTTTCAACCATACAGTTTTTAATTTCCTCATCAATCCATGACGCCTTAACAGTTCCAACAGTCAGTTTCTTAACAGGTGTTTATCAAAACATTGGAGGAAGCAATTTCATATATTCATCAAGTGCAACAAATATTTTTTAACATCATCCACATAAGAGTCACAGGAAAATATTTTGTATGACCTCTTATACATTATATTGTGATTACTGCATATAATGTGTATGGATACAGCTTTAGAACAAAGTTATACAGTATTTGTACAAATGTAATCAATACATGTGGATGTTTGTAAACACCCTGGTAGGTTGATTAATAACCTGAACCAGATTAAAGGCACTGGTTACAGTGAGAAGCTTCCTCTTGAGTGGACAGCTTGATGAAAACCAGTCAATATTCAGGTCCCCAAAAAAGTAGACCTCTCTGTTTACATCACATACACCATCAAGCATTTCACACATATTATTTAGATACGGACTGTTAGCACTTGGTGACCCATAGCAATACCCCAAAATAATAGGCTTTAGATGAGGCAGATGAACCTGCAACCACAGCACTTCATTAACACTTGACATAAGATCTCTAAGTATTACAGGGATATGGCTCTGAATATATATAGAAACACCTCCTCCATAAGCATCCCTGTCTCTTCAAAATATGTTATATCCTTGTACTGCTAAGTGAGTCTCAGAAATGGCTAATATATTAGTGTTATCTGATGTTAGCAAGTTCAAATTTCAGGAACCTTATTTCTAAGGCTACATACAGTGTATTCACATGAGCTATTTTCAGCCCTTTCCTGGGTAGCTTCTCAGAGATAGACATAATACGGAAAAGAACAAACAAAGCAAGAGAAAAAAACAATATTCAGCAGTCGATTAATTAGTTGGGATGTGTAAGTTTGTGTGCTGCTGGGTGGAAGCTACAAACTTATAGGCTTGGCTCTCTCATCCCTTCCAGGCTTTTGGGAGGGAGGGTGGACAATGAGCCTGTTATAGCGGATGTAAGCAATGTCCCCACGCGCTCTGGCATCTTTCATGGCAGGATAACTCATTTTCTGTTCTGGCGCACAGCCAGATAGTCCTCTTTGACGAAGATGTACGTTACTTTCAGTTTCTTGGCTCTTTCCAGAACAGTTACCTTGTCCTTTAACCTCAGGATCTTGACCACTAAGGAAGGTGTCACCTGGGAAGGTGGTGCGTTTTCCAGTCCTGTGGGCGTGCTCCACCTCAATCTTCCTGTGGTCCATCTTCAGTTTCTCCAAGATCATTTCCCTCACTCTGTCCTCAGATTCCGTCTAGATCTCATGTGAAGATTCTGCAATTCCGTCCACAACAATGTTGTTACACCTTGATTGTCCCTCGAGATAATCTGATTTCTCCGTCATTGTTATCATGGATTCACATACAGAACTGATGTCCTCTCTCAATAACTTACAGATTGCTGTCATGTTGCCGTTTTCCTGTTTGAACTCATCGAGCTGAGACCCCGGGAGAACTGGAAACTTTTCGTCAGGTCCTGGATCTCTCTGGTCAGGTTGTCCATTCTTTTATTAGTTGACTCCACCAGTATTTGGACACAACACTTGAAGCTGTTTTCTTGTTGTTTGTAACAACTGCTTGTAGAAATATTTTTGTTAGTTTAAAAGATCCTTCACCTGTGATAGAGAGACACCACTGTCCTCAACGGTTCTCCCGCCGGCTTTGGTCTTTGTCATGGTAGTAATGTAGACTACGCTGTTACTCCTCGCAGTTCCAGACAGGTTAGGTCTCAGGGAACATGGAAACAGCAACAAACCGCAGGGATCTAGAAAGTTAAAAGCCCGGGACAATTTGCGGTCCCAGCCACGAGGGCTAACTGCGCTCAAGCCCTCAAGGAAACCCTGCTAAACTGATAGGCAGCTAACAGTGGCAGCTAGGCTAGCTGCTACGCCAAGCAGCTCATCAGACCCTTGGTCGCCAGGATCCCTGGACAGATGGCAGCAGTTCCAGCAACTGATGCCAACTGCGTCGCGGGATCCAAACTCAAAAGGTAGCTAAGCTAGTGTTTTCATGTGTATCTGAGCCATTGCTGTTCAACCAAGCAGAGATTTGGCTGGTATGACGTAGTATTGCGATTAAGCTGCTCTCACTACACTGGAAGTTAATAGGAATATTACTTTAAATCGCAAGAAAATGTCTATCATACATTTCAATACTGGTCGATGTCACAACGCGGGAGGTTGTCTTTCCTTGAATGAGCCATTGATCTTATTATTATATTCCTACCTCGAGAAATGTGTAATTTAACAGAAGGTCCACCCCATTTGTCCTATTTGTCTGCCTCTTCAGTCTAGGGTGCATTGCATGGTGTCGCTACATGTCCTTTTTGAATTTCAGACTCTACTCTGTGAGGCACATCGATCTGCAGATTGAACATGGTGCGATTGTAGACTCCTAAGTAGCGCATTTTGTTTAGGCAATTTCAAGAGCTAACAAGCTAGTTACTTCACATGCTGATATTGACTTTGGTATTATTGTGTATAGCTACGTTTTCTAGCTAGCCAGCCAGCCCATAGAGAGCGTTGCATTGTGGCTTTTGTAGTCAACTTGAGCTACAAAAGATTTCCACTACAATTTTCACGTTACTACCAACCTTATTATAAAGACAAAATTAAACATTTGTTCACAAAAAAATATTGTTCTCACATATTATTGTCATTTTTTTTTAGAATTTTACCCCCTTTTCTCCCCAATTTCGTGGTATCCAATTGTTAGTAGTTACTATCTTGTCTCATCGCTACAACTCCCGTACGGGCTCGGGAGAGACGAAGGTCGAAAGCCATGCGTCCTCCGAAACACAACCAAGCCTCACTGCTTCTTAACGCAGCGCGCATCCAACCCGGAAGCCAGCTGCACCAATATGTCGGAGGAAACATTGTGCACCTGGCAACCTGGTAAGCGTGCACTGCGCCCGGCACCCGCCACAGGAGTCGCTAGTGCGCGATGAGACAAGGATATCCCTACCGGCCAAACCCTCCCTAACCCGGACGACGCTAGGCCAATTGTGCATCGCCCCATGGACCTCCCGGTCGCGGCCTGCTGCGACAGAGCCTGGGCGCGAACCCAGAGTCTCTGGAGGCACTGCGCCACCCGGGAGGCCCTATTAGTGTCATTTAACTCCATACAATGCAACTTTATTGTCCATCACTTATGGCGAACAACAGAAATGTGTCTTCTGCTCCGAGACAGCACACATACAACTGAGACAAGCACAGGTTCAACCTGCAGCAGCGCCCCTGGATGGAAAGCATGTTGTGCGGTTAAGAGTCTTGCTCAAGGGCCAAACGGTAGGGGAACGTAGGATGTGAACCCTGCAGCCCTCCAGTTGCCAGATCAATTCTATCAATTTTTCAGAGCCAGTGATTTGAACCGGCCACTTTCCGGCCACAGGTCCAATTCCTAGACGTTGGGCTACCTATCCCATAACATAATTCCTTGGTATAAGTGAAGGACTGTATAGCGAAAGCTTCTGTGTGTAGGCTTCTGCAGCGGTTGCTATGCAGTGTGTGTGTGTGTGTGTGTGTGTGTGTGTGTGTGTGTGTGTGTGTGTGTGTGTGTGTGTGTGTGTGTGTGTGTGTACCCAGAGGCCCTTGTGGTGGTATGACTCACAATCCAACCCCCCTACTCCCTCTCCGCCTGCTCTTTCTCTCTCTCTCCCAACAAGATATCACAGTCTTACTTAATTTCTTGACATCCTTGGATAAACGTCTATTTTTTACTAGTAAACGGACTTCATCTCCCGACATTCTGTATTTAGGCCAATGAGTATATATGACTGTATATGACTGTATATATGACTGTATATGACTGTATATTACTTTATATATGACTGTATAAAGCTGTATATGACTGTATATGGCTGTATATGACTGTATATATGACTGTATATGACTGTATATATGACTGTATATGACTGTATAAATGAGTGTATATGACTGTATATATGACTGTATATATGAGTGTATATGACTGTATATATGACTGTATATGACTGTATATATGAGTGTATATGACTGTATATATGACTGTATATGACTGTATAATACTGTATATATGACTGTATATATGACTGTATATGAGTGTATATATGAGTGTATATATGAGTGTATATATGAATAGACAAAGTCATCGATTACGTGACACTGTTCATTCCTACATCATGTGAAGACTCAATAGCTCATTGAAGTCAAATGAAGTCGGTTAAGATGGCGTCTCATGAAGACAATAACATGCACAGTTTGAGAAACTCCAGGAAGTGAAGTTGCAGGCTGACATTAGCATCTAAATGATCCTTATAACTTCAAGTGCGATTTTAAAATGATCGGTTCAAGGACATACATCTGGTGTATTAGAATGATTGCCATGATTGTCTTTAAAACATTGTTTTATCCATGCGAAGATTGACCACGAAGATGACCATTTTTCCATACACTATAATGGGGGATCCTGTTTTCTGCAAACAATGCCTGCAGTACCGTGGCCGGCCTTGAACTTCCGTTGCGTCATTGAGGACGGGCAGTCATTCTCCCCTGATTTAGGCATGCAGCTCTCGCATGAGCTCCAGACGATTTGGGCTCACAGAAACAACTCTACGGTTCAGTTCAGGAATTCATTCCGACGGGGTTAAGGGTTAAGGTTTGGGATAGGTTTAAAACAAAAACAACTAGGGTTACGTTCAGCCATGAATTCTGATTGAGTTGAGAGTTCAACCCTTAATTATCTTGGTTAAGTTCAGGATTAAGCTTTGGGATAGGGTCCTGAGGCATTGTCGTGCCCTCTTCACGACTTGTGTGTGGACCATGATAGATCCGTAGTGATGTAGACACAGAGGAACCTGAAGTTCTCACCCTGCTCCACTACATCCCAGTCGATATAAATGGGGGTGTGTGTCTGTTTGTGGGTGCTGTTGTGCTTGCAAGTGAGTGTGTGTGTATGTATGAGTGTTTGTGTGTGTTGAGGGAAAGGATGTTGAGAAGGAGGTTGTTGTCCTGGCACCACATTGCCTGGTCTCTGACCTCCTCCCTATAGGTGATCAGGCCTACCACCGCCCTGTCGTCAGCAAACTTAACGATGGTGTTGGTGTTGAGGCCACGCAGTCGTGGGTGAACAGGGAGTACAGGAGGGGACTAAGCATGCACACCTGAGGGGCCCATGTGTTGAGGATCAGCGTGCAGATGTGTTGTTGCCTACCCTCACCACCTGGGGCCGGCCCGTCAGGACATCCAGGATCCAGTTGCAGAGGGAGGTGTTCAGTCCCATGGTCCTTAGCTTAGTGATGAGCTTTGAGGGAACTATGGTGTTGTACGCTGAGCTGTAGTCAATGAACAGCATTCTCACATATGTGTTCCTCTTGTCCATGTGGGAGAGGCCAATGTGGAGTGCAAAACATTTTAGCAACCCCCTCGTGACAGGAAAGAGGAAACATTTTATTTTTAAAGTTCATTTCCTGCAATTCTGCACATTTTTCCGTGGGGTGTAGAGAGAACGTTGCCTTTTTAAACAAGTTTGCTACAATTGTACAAATTTTGCCATGGTGCGGAGAGAAGATTTGCAATTTTACAGATAATTTTCTGCAATTTGACACATTTTGCCAAAGGTTTGCCTGCCTCCCTACTCTTCTACGTTCTACACTGTACATAGATTTGTCTATTTTTCATGTATTTTGTGTTATTGACTGTAAGTTTGTTTTACTCGATGTGTAACTCTGTGTTGTTGTTTTTGTCGCACTGCTTTGCTTTATATTGGCCAGGTCGCAGTTGTAAAGGAGAACTTGTTCTCAACTGGCCTACCTGGTTAATATATTTGCAGTTTTTAATATAATAACTGATGATAAATGGGCCCCACCCCAGTCAGTAATTCAACCATGCTTACTACAAGTTTAGATAGCTGGCCGCTAGTCTAACTTACCAATCTACAACATTTTACACGACAATGGCTAATTGAGTGACTGCTGATGCTCAACCAACGTGTATTCTATTATTATTATTCTATTGTGTATTCTATTATTCTATTGTGTATTCTATTATTCTAGTGTGTATTCTAGTGTGTATTCTATTGTGTATTCTATTGTGTATTATATTGTGTATTATATTGTGTATTATATTGTGTATTCTATTGTGTATTCTATTGTGTATTCTATTATTCTATTGTGTATTATATTGTGTGTTCTATTGTGTATTCTATTGTGTATTCTATTATTATATTGTGTATTATATTATTCTATTGTGTATTCTATCATTCCATTGTGTATTCTATTGTGTATTATATTGTGTATTCTATTGTGTATTATATTGTGTATTCTATTGTGTATTATATTGTGTATTCTATTGTGTATGCTATTGTGTATTCTATTGTGTATTCTATTGTGTATTCTATTGTGTATTCTAGTGTGTATTATATTGTGTATTCTATTGTGTATTATATTGTGTATTCTATTGTGTATTATATTGTGTATTCTATTGTGTATGCTATTGTGTATTCTATTGTGTATTCTATTGTGTATTATATTGTGTATTCTATTGTGTATGCTATTGTGTATTCTATTGTGTATTCTATTATGTATTCTATTATTCTATTGTGTATTCTATTATTCTATTGTGTATTATATTGTGTATTCTATTGTGTATTATATTGTGTATTATATTATTATTCTATTGTGCATTCTATTATTCTATTGTGTATTCTATTATTCTATTGTGTATTCTATTATTCTATTGTGTATTCTATTGTGTATTCTATTGTGTATTCTATTATTCTATTATTCTATTATTCTATTGTGTATTATATTGTTTATTCTATTTTGTATTCTATTGTGTATTCTATTGTGTATTCTATTATTCTATTATTATTCTATTGTGTATTCTATTATTCTATTGTGTATTCTATTATTCTATTATTATTCTATTGTGTATTCTATTATTCTATTGTGTATTCTATTATTCTATTGTTTATTATATTGTGTATTCTATTATTATATTGTGTATTCTATTATTCTATTGTTTATTATATTGTGTATTCTATTATTCTATTATTCTATTGTGTATTCTATTATTTTATTGTGTATTCTATTGTGTATTCTATTGTGTATTCTATTGTGTATTCTATTATTCCCGCTCTCAACAGTCAGTTGAGGCCTCGACTGAGTTCCTAAACAGTCAAATTGGTGTGTGGGCCTTTCACTGGTCCATGGTGTCTGGGATGATGGTGTCTCCGTGAGCCATGACCAGCCTTTCAAAGCATTTCATGGCTACAGATGTGAGTGCTCAGGTGCGATGGTAATTTAGACAGGTTACCATGGCGTTCCTGGGCACAGGGAAGGGGAGGAGGGACGATGAGAGGGATGTAGGAGGGAGGGAGGGAGGGAGGGAGGGAAGGAAGGAAGGATGGAAGGAAGGAAGGAAGGAAGGAAGGAAGGAAGGAAGGAAGGAAGGAAGGAAGGAAGGAAGGAAGGAAGGAAGGAAGGAAGGAAGGGAAGGCAAGACTGATGAAGGGGGAAGGAAATAGAGAGGGTTTAATTTTCTATTTTAAATTGTGTCACTGATATATATGTACGGTATCTGTCCATGACAGGCTCTGTCATAATGACATGGACACACACACACACATGCACACACACTCACTTGCAAGCACACCAGCACCCACAAACAGACACACACACACGTCAGCATCACATCACGACTGAGAGAGAGGGGGTGGGGGTGGAAGGGGAGATGTGCCCTATATAAGTGGTGGTGGTGACTCACAACCCATCTATCTCTTTCTTTTCTCTCTCTTTCAATCTTTCTTTTCTCTCTCTCTCTTTCTCCATATCTCTCTCTCTTTCAATCTTTCTCTCCTCTCTCTCTCTCTCTCTCTCTCTCTTTCTCCATATCTCTCTCTTCTCTCTCTCTCTCTCTCTCCCCTCTCTCTCTCTCTCTCTCTCTCTCTCTCTCTCTCTCTTTCTCCATATCTCTCTCTCTCTCTCTCTCTCTCTCTCTCTCTCTCTCCTCTCTCTCTCTCTCTCTCTCTCTCTCTCTCTCTCTCTGTCTCTCTCTCTCAATCACAGTTTCCGTGTCATTCCACAACTACCCATAATGAATCCCTCCTTACTACGCACACAGCTGCTTCTCCCCCATAGATATGAATGAATGAGACAATCCTCTTTCTCTATTGTTCCCTCTCTTTCCCTCCCTCTCTTTCCCTCCCTCTCCTCCCC